>NC_091984.1:141251297-141436894 GCF_044704955.1 Pristiophorus japonicus
GGGAAAGGAGGTTGAGGGGGGGGAAAGGAGGTTGAGGGGGGGGAAAGGAGGTTGAGGGGGGGGAAAGGAGGTTGAGGGGGGAGAAAGGAGGTTGAGGGGGGGGAAAGGAGGTTGAGGGGGGGGAAAGGAGGTTGAGGGGGGGGAAAGGAGGTTGAGGGGGGGGAAAGGAGGTTGAGGGGGGGGAAAGGAGGTTGAGGGGGGGAAAAGGAGGTTGAGGGGGGGGAAAGGAGGTTGAGGGGGGGGAAAGGAGGTTGAGGGGGGGGAAAGGAGGTTGAGGGGGGGGGGAAAGGAGGTTGAGGGGGGGGAAAGGAGGTTGAGGGGGGGGAAAGGAGGTTGAGGGGGGGGAAAGGAGGTTGAGGGGGGGGAAAGGAGGTTGAGGGGGGGGAAAGGAGGTTGAGGGGGGGGAAAGGAGGTTGAGGGGGGGGAAAGGAGGTTGAGGGGGGGGAAAGGAGGTTGAGGGGGGGGAAAGGAGGTTGAGGGGTGGGGGAGGAAGGAGATTGGGGGGGTTGGGTGGAGGAGAAGGAGGCGGGAGGCTGAACGGGGCCGGGCCGAGACTTCAGGCAGGGCCCGTCCCCAGCACCAGATTTACAGGTAGGTTGCGTTGGGTCGGGTCGCGGGGTGGGTGGGAGGGAGGTCGGTTCGGGGGGAGGGAGAGGGAGGTCAGGACGGATCCAGTCCGGGGGGGGGGGGTGGGGTGTGGGAGTCGGGTCGGGTCCGGAGAGGGGAGTCGGGGGCGCGGGTCGGGTCGGAGGCGGAGGGGAACCGGGTCGGGAGGAAGCAGGAGCTGGCCGTGGGAGGAGCCTTATTCACGCAGCCCCAGTGAGGCCATTGGGCCAGGGCGAAGGGCTGCGTGCTTCTTGCCCCTCCCAGTTTCGGGCGCCTGGAACTGCTGCACTTGCGCGCCCATTGTAGCACGCATGTGCAGAGGGTGCCGGCACTGTTTCCAGCGCAGGGACCTGGCTCCGCCCCCTACAGCTCGTGCTGCGCTGCGCCAAGGGCCAGAAGACTTGCAGGAAGGTGGAGAATCTGGAGGGTTTTTTTAGGCGCACTTTGTGGCGCGAAAAACGGGCGTCCAGGTCGGGACTGTGCCGTTCTAGGCGCGGCTTGAAACTTGGGTCCAATGTCGTGTGTAAAGGCTGTGTGGTATGTACAGCTGTGTCTCAGAGCGTTGCACTCTCGCCCGAGTCAAAGGTTGCGGGTTCAAGTCCCACTCCAGGGACATGACACATGGCTGACACTCCAGTGCAGTGCTGAGCTGAGGGATTGCTGCACTGTTGGAGGTGCCGTCTTTCGGATGAAAATGTTAAACCGAGGCCCGTCTGCTGTCTCACGCGGACGTCAAAGATCCCATGGCACTATTTTGAAGAAGAGGAGAGCTATCGCCAGTGTCCTGGCCAATATTTATCCCTCAATTAATATAACAAAAAACAGATTATCTGGTCATTAGCACATTGCTGTTTATGTGCGCAAGTTGGCTGCCGCGTTTCCCACATTACAACAGTGACTATATTCCAGAAGTATTTCATTGGCTGTAAAGCACTTTGAGATGTCTGGTGGTTGTGAAAGGCACTATATAAATGCAAGTCTTTCTTTCATAGTCCTGTAACCAGAAACAATCCAAGTTTGGAAAGAGAAAATCTATGATGGGCTGCTCGGTATTTTCACAGTTCAAATAGCCTATTGAACTGTGAAGCTTCCTTTGACAGCATCTCCCGATCCTTGCCAACTTAGTACTGAGGACAAGAGCAACAAAGTCATTCACCTTCCCAATTTGAACATATATCACTGTTGCTTCATCGTCTTCTGGGTCAGAATCCTGGAACTCCCTACCTAACACCGTCATGGGAGCAACATCAGCTCAGGACTGCAGCGGTTCAAGGAGAAGGTCCACCACCACTCAGGTAACTAGGGATGGGCAATAATTAGAAGCCTTGCACCCCATACCACGAGAATGGAAGTTTCACTCATCCATGGTTTACTGAATCTCAGTAATAAACACTGAATACCACTCTGATGTGGCACCGTGTTAACATAAGAACATAAGAATTAGGCGCAAGGAGTAGGCCATTCAGCCCCTTGAGCCTGCTCCGCCAATGAGATCATGGCTGATCTTCTACCTCAACTCCACTTTCCTGCACTGTCCCATATCCCTCAATTCCCTTAATATCCAAAAATCTATCGATCTCCGTCTTGAATATACTCAAAGACTGAGCCTCCACAGCCCTCTGGGGTAGAGAATTCCAAAGATTTCACCACCCTCTGAGTGAAGAAGTTTCTCTTCATCTCAGTCCTAAATGAACGACCCCTTTATTCTGAGATTGTGGACCCTGGTTCTAGATTCCTCAGCCAGAGGCAAACATCCTCCCTGCATCTACCCTGTCAAGCCCTGTCAGAATTTTGTATGTTTCAATGAGATCATCTCTCATTCTTCGAAACTCCAGAGAATATAGGCCTAGTGTGCTCAGTTAGTTATGATAAAATGCCCCCTTGGCCTCACCTTAATTTTAAATACTAATGACATTGTAACCAATGTTCCCTGGGCAACACTCCTGAGGTCCTAGGCAGCCAGCTTTTAAATAGATAAACAACACGATATTTTTAATGGGCCGTGCGCCCCGCCCCCCCATCACCACCCCCCACCACTCAATGGCAGATGACAGAGAACATGGATTGTAACAGTCAGCACTCCTCCAGTTTTCAGCCACTGTGAATCACCCACAGAGCAAACTCCTAGTCCCCAGCAAAGGGAATCTTAGTCCCAAAGAAAGACTTGCATTTATATATCGCCTTTTACGACCATCAGGCATCTCAAAGCGCTTTACAGCCAATGAAGTACTTTTGGAGTGTAGTCACTATTGTAATGTGGGAAACGCGGTAGTCAATTTGTGCACAGCAAGCTCCCACAAACAGCAATGTGATAATGACAGATGATCTGTTTTTGTTATGTTGATTGAGGGATAAATATTGGTCAGTACACCAGGAATAACTCCCCTGCTCTTATTCGAAATAGTGCCATGGGATCTTTTACGTCCACCTGAGGCCTCGGTTTAACGTCTCATCCGAAAGACGACACCTCAGACAGTGTAGCACTCCCTCAGCGCTGCACTGGAGTGTCAGCCTAAATTATGTGCTCAAGTACCTGGAGTGGGACTTGAACCCACAACCTTCTTTCTCAGAGGCGAGCGTCTTACCCACTGAGCCACAGCTGACACCAAGAGTGGAACATAATTCATAATACCCATCTCAGCACCCACCATCTGCTGTGGCCGTCCATACCTGCAGTTCCTTTGGCAGGATGGTGTTTTTCCGAATTGCATTAAGTCTCCGCCTCTCATCCGCATACTCGAAGGCCATTTTCCTCCTTTTCACGTCCCGCAACATTCGCCAGTTCACGTAGTAATTCCGAACCAGCCCCACATTCCCTCCTGGAATTTGCGACAACAGCTGCAAAAGGGAAAAATACAAGCATTTGTAAATATATATATATATATATATATATATAAAACCGCACTACCGTAACATACACTAAACCGATGGGAATCACCATCGGAGTAAACAGCTTGAGATCTTCTTGTGGATATACTCACTCAGTCAAATACACAGGGGTCCTCAATGTTTTTAATGACACATCAAAGTGAGAGAAGCTAGTGCTGGGAATAGAACACTTCCCATTTCAAATTCTCCCAGGCCAGCATAGCATGGTTAGATGTGAGTAAAATCCCCTCTGCACAGAAAGCAAGTGATCAGGAAGGCCTTTATTGCAAAGGGGATGGAGTATAATAGCAGGGAATTCTTGCTAGTTATGCAGGGTATTGGTGAGGCCACACCTGGAACACTGCGTGCAGTTTTGGTTTCCATATTTACGAAAGGATATACTTGCTTTGGAGGCAGTTCAGAGAAGGTTCACTAGATTGATTCCAGAGATGAGAGGGTTGACTTATGAGGAAAGGTTGAGTAGGTTGAACCTCTACTCACTGGAATTCAGAAGACTGAGGTGATCTTATCGAAACATATAAGATTATGAGGGGGCTTGGCAAGGTGGATGCAGAGAACTAGAACTAGAGGGCATGACCTTAGAATAAAGGGCAGCCCATTTAAAGCTGAGATGAGGAAAAATTTCTTCTCTCAAGAGGGTTGTAAATCTGTGGAATTCGCTACCTCAGAGAGCTGTGGAAGCTGGGTCACTGAATATGTTTAAGACAGAGATAGACAGTTTCTTAACCGATAAGGGAATAAGGGGTTATGAGGAGCGGGTAGGGAAGTGGACCCGAGTCCATGATCAGATCAGCCATGATCGTATTAAATGGCGGAGCAGGCTCGAGGGGCCGTATGGCCTACTCCTGTTCCTATTTCTTATACAAGAGCATCCTCTATTGCAGCAGTTGTATCTTTTTTAAACAACAAAATTCTCACAACCTATTGCCCAAATGAGATTACTAATTTTGTATCAAATGAGGGAAAGTTTTGTGCTGTGGGGCCACGTTGATTGGAATTTGGATTAAGACCGTTCAAATTAATTTCAGAGTTATGAGAGACCTCGTACATTAGTCTGATGTGCATATTTTCTCATTTTCACACAGTGATCCTCAAATTGGATATATATTTGAAAAGGAAAAATTTGCAGAGCTGTGGGAAGAGTTGGGGGAAAGAGAGATGAATTCTTTCTATGGACATAACAGCCTCCTTCTGTGCTGTATGATTCTAAAAGACTGAAAAGATTAAGGGCCCAAGTTTCCACATGATTTGCGCCTGACTTTTAGGAGCAACTGGTGGAGAACGGACTATCTTAGAAATCGCAATTCTCCACTTTTTTTTTCCTGCAGTTCTAGTCAGTTAGAACAGTTTCACTTTGGAACAGAATTTTTTCTTCAAAAGGGTGCATGTCCGGCCACTGACGCCTGATTTCAAAGTTTCCACAGTGAAAACGTACTCCAAACTAACTTAGAATGGAGCAAGTGAAGATTTTTGTAGAACTGAAAAAACCTTGTCTACACATTAAAAAAATCAGGCGCAGGTTACAAATTAGGCATCCGGAACGAGGTGGGGGGGAAGGGAAGTCATTAAATTCTACAATAAATCCTTTTTTATACTTATACAAATATTATACAAATAAATCCAACCTGAATAAACATTTATAAGCAAAGAAAAGATTAAATAAACCATCTTCCTACCTGTGTGAAAGTGCTTCAGCCAGGGAGAATTGAGGCAGCCGTTCGTTCCCGCAAGGGGGGGGGGGGGGGGGAAGAGGAGGAGGTAGCCGCTCGTTCCCGCAAGGGGGGGGGGGGGGGGGGGGAAGAGGAGGAGGTAGCCGCTCGTTCCCGCAAGGGGGGGGGGGGGGGGAGGAAGCCGTTCGTTCCCACTGGGGGGGGGGGGGGGGGGGAGGAGAGGCTGCCTCAACTTTGAGGCTTTCTGCAGCCTTCTCACTGCTGCAAGAAGCCTCAGTGCTGATGGCAATGTGCTTTTAGTAAAGAAAATTCAAAAATTAAACAGCTACAAAGAACTACAAAAATGGCCGACTGCCAATGTTTCCTTCACACTACGCGTGTGCGAACGCTCCAACGCGCACGCGCAGGGTTGCCGGCAGGAAAAAAAATAATTTAAATGGTACCCGCCCCCTCCCACTTACAAAATCGGCGCGAGTGGTAGGCTCCGCGCCAAGCAGACATGGAGCTGCAGGGCGCTCCAGAATCGCGCGTTTTTTTTCCGGCGCCGTTTTCGGCGTGAAAAACGGGCGCCCAGCTCGGAGGGGCGCCCGTTTTTTATCGTGTGGAAACTTGGGCCCGTAGTGTCTACACAACAGGAAACAGCAATTAAAAGGGTTAACTGCACCCTAGAGAAAAGCATCCATGCAAAATAAATCCACTGCCATGGATAGCAGGCACCAGCACCCAGTAAATCTTAGATCTGATTTTGACAGAATGCAACAGAATTGGAACATGAAAGAAACGCTGACGACACCCAGCTCTACCTCACCATTTATTTCATTCTCCACTGTCTCTAAATTGTCAGACTGCTTGTCCGACATCTAGTACTAGACGAGCAGAAATATCCTCCAAATAAATATTGGGAAAACCGAAGCCATTGTTTTCGGTCCCCGCCACAAACTCCATCCCTCTCTCTAACATCTGTCTGAGGCTGAACTAGCTGTTGGGCAGCCTTGGTGTCATATTTGATCCTGAAATGAGATTCCGAACACATATCCACGGCATAACTAAGACTGCCTATTTCCACCAACGTAACATCACCCGTCTATGTCCCGCCTCAGCTCATTTGTTGCTGAAACCCTCAACCGTTGCTACTGATGGCCTTGACTATTCCAACGCATTCACGGCTGGCATCCCACATTCTACCCAATATAAATTTGAGGTCATCCAAAACTCGGCTGCCTGTATCTTAACTCGCAGCAAATCCTGCTCACCCACCATCCATGTGCTCGCTGACCTACATTGGCTCCCGGTTAAGCAACGCCTCAAATTCAAATCCTCATCCTGGTTTACAAATGCCTCCATGAACTCACGCCTCCCTATCTCTGTAATCACCTCCAGCCCCACAACGCACCCCCCCCAGGAGATATCTGCACTCCTCCAATTCTGGCACCTTGGGTAGCCCCGATTTTAATCTCTCCACCATTGGCGGCCGTGTCTTCATTTGCCTGGGCCCGAAGCTCTGGAATTCTCTCTCTAAAACCACTCGCCTCTCTTTCTTCCTTTAAGATGCACCTTAAAACCTACCTCTTTGACCAAGCTTTTGGTCATCTAATACCTTCCTTTGTGGCTCAGTGTCAAATTTTGTTTTATGACACTCCTGTGAAGTGCCTTGGGACGTTTTACTATGTTAAAGGTGCTATATAAATACAAGTTGTTAATTTAGTGCCCTTGATGAAAATGCAGTCACACACATTTTTAAACTTACATTTCTACAGCACTCACTAGCGAGACAGTTTAGAGAGTTTTACAGGAAGAAGACAGCAAGTGAACACAGAGCAGGGAAGTGAAAAGAAAGAGGGTCAGTAGGAATTAAAAGGTCAGGCAGAGAAGAGAGCCTCAAGAGGTTGCGCAGTCACAGGTGGCAAGGTGGAGATGGTGAGATAGAGAGCAAGTTGGCTGAAGGAGGAAGCAGGGAATGATAAATAGGCCTCTGTTGGAGAGGAGGGTGTTTACAGTGACATTGAGCTCAAGATCAGAGAGACAGGGAAGGTCAAAACCAGGGAGGGATTTGAAGATGAGGGCAAGAATTTTATGTGCCAAGAGTCTACAAAAGATGAATTTATATAGCGCCTTTCATTACCTCAGGACGTCCCAAAGCGCTTTACAGCCAATTAAGTACTTTTGAAGTGTAGTCACTATTGTAATATAGGAAATGTGGCCGCCAAAATGCACACAGCAAGCTCCCACAAACAGCAGTGTGATAATGACCAGACAATTTGTTTCAGTGATGTTGATTGAGGAATAAATATTGGCCAGGACACCGAGGATATCTCCATCCCCGCTGCTTTTCTTTGAAATAGTGCCATGGGATCTTTTACATCCACCTGAGGGGGCAGATGGGGCCCCGGTTTAACGTCTCATCCGACAGTGCAGCACTCCCTCAGCACTGCACTGGAATGTCAGCCTAGATTTCTGTGCTCAAGTCCCTGGAGTGGGACTTGAACCTACAACCTTCTGACTCAGAGGCAAGAGTGCTACCCACTGAGCCACCATCATGGGCACTCCCTCAAAACCGAGGAAGACTTGCTTCCACTCTGAAAATGAGTTCTCAGATGGCTGAACAGTCCAATACAGGAATTACAGTCTCTGTCACAGGTGGGACAGTCGTTGAAGGAAAGGGTAGGTGGGGAGTCTGGTTTGCCTCCTTCTGCTGCCTGCGCTTGTTTTCTGCATGCTTTCGGCAACGAGACTCGAGGTGCTCAGCGCCCTCCTGGATGCACTTCCTCCACTTGGGAGTCACTGGCCAGAAACTGCCCTAAGTGTGGGTGGGAATGTTGCACTTTATCAAGGAGGCTTTGAGGGTGTCCTTGAAACGTTTCCTCTACTTGCCTGCGGCTCGCTTGCCATGTAGGAGTTCCGAGTAGAGCGCTTGCTTTTGGAGTCTTGTGTCGGACATGCTGACAATGTGGCCTGCCCAATGGAACTGGTCGAGTGTAGTCAGTGCTTCGATGCGGGGGATGTTGGCCTGGTCAAGAACACCAACGTTGGTGCATCTATCCTCCCAGGGGATTTGCAGGATCTTGCGGAGACATCATTGGTGGTATTTCCGCTGAGGCACTAAAGTATGGCGGAGAAGCACTATTGGCACAAATGCATGACCTCATCTCTCTCATCTGGAAGGAGGAGAGCATGCCTGGAGATCTCAGAGATGCATCTTTAAAAAATCGTGACCATCTTTAAAAAAAGGGGACAAGTTCGACTGCGGCAACTACAGAGGAATCTCCTTGTTATCAGCCACTGGGAAAGTCGTCGCTGGAATCCCCCTCAATCGTCTTCTCCCTGTGGCTGAGGAGCTCCTCCCAAAGTCACAGTCTTTACAGCGGGACAACTACAAGAGAAATGCAGGAACAGTACCAACCCTTGTACAGGACCTTCTTTGACCTCAAAGACCTTTCGCACTGAACCGTGAGGGGCTATGGAGCGTCCTCCTCCGTTCCAGCTGCCCCCAAAGGTTTGTCGCCGTCCTCCACCTGCTTCACTGAGCCACAGGCTGCTGTTTCCCCCGGGCCCAGGGGCGCTGAGGCCTGAGAGGAAGCCCCTGCCCCCCTCCCCCCACCAGGGAGACAGGCGCTCACTCAGCACAGACCTCGGGGGCGGCTGCACCCTGCAGTGTGTCCCCAGGCCCCGGGCTTTCTCCGCACACAGCGCCGTCCGTCGGCAGCCCCATTACTCTCACCTGCCGTCCGGCCCCGTACAACAGGCCAACAGCTCGGCCCCATATTATCGCCGCCATGTCGACGTCCTCGCTAGTAGCGCGCGTTCCCGCGCCACCATTTTAACTCCCGGCGTGCGCGTGAACGCGGCTGACCCCGCGCACTCACATCATGCACGCCGCGCATCGCCCCGCAAAACTGACCAATCAGGGCCAGCTCTCCCCATCCTCTCCCTGAAACGGGAGTAACTGGCGGCCTAACTGTTGACATAGCAACGCCCCTCTCCCCACCTCTTCCTGGCCTGCCCTGCTTCCAGTCTGCTGCTGTTCGTCAGGCCTGTCATTCAGGTGTAGTGGAGTCAAGGGGAAGTGTCCGGCACATTTCATTAGCTTAAGGTTGGCATCCCATCAGGATAATGTCAACAACATTTATACATTTATACAGCGCCGTTAACGTAGTGGGAGTTTTGCATTGCCGCCCCACCCTCCCCCGGTAGCAGCTGTGAAGCGGCAGAATATGTAAATGCAGAGATTAGACAAGCGTGTAGTAAGGGCAGAGTGGTTTTAATGGGGGACTTTAACTTCCATTCAGATCGAGATGAGCAGGCGAGCTCGTATCAGAAAGGTAGTGAATTTCTTCAGTGTGTTTTAGACAGTTTTCTGCAACGATGGCCCTGAATCCACGATCCCTACAGCGTGTACGAGGTTTTTCAATACCCTCCGCCGCCGACTCTCCACTCTGCCGACCCCCTGCTCCGCCAATTCTCTGCTCTGCCGACCCCCCGGTCCGTCGAGGCCCCGCTGCCAACCCTCCTCCGCTAACCCCCCCCCCCCCCCTTACCTTCGCACAGGCCTTTCCGGATTCAGAACGTCCGAAAGACATTCCGAAATTCGGAAATGCCCGAAATCCGGAATGGCCTTGGCCCCGAGGTTTCAGGTATTCGAACGCTGTACCTGTAATGTCAGTAGGGATGCGATCTAATTGTTCCAGTAGGGGTTTGCTTACACTGTGTAATGTCTGTAAGCTTGTAAAGTTTGTAGCTCCACAATGTGGATGCGGACGTATAGAAACATAGAAAATAGGTGCAGCAGTAGGCCATTCGGCCCTTCGAGCCTGTACCGCCATGCAATAAGATCATGGCTGATCATTCCTTCAGTACCCCTTTCCTGCTTTCTCTCCATACCCCTTGATCCCCTTAACCATAAGGGCCATATCTAACTCTCTCTTGAATATATCCAATGAACTGGCATCAAAACTTTCTGCGGCAGGGAATTCCACAGGTTAACAACTCTCCGAGTGAAGAAGTTTCTCCTCATCTCAGTTCTAAATGGCCTGCCCCTTATCCTAAGACTACGTCCCCTGGTTCTGGACTTCCCCAACATCGGGAACATTCTTCCCGCATCTAGCCTGACCCATCCCGTCAGAATCATATATGTTTCGATGAGATCCCCTCTCATCCTTCTAAGCTCCAGTGAATAAAGGCCCAGTTGATCCAGTCTCTCCTCATATGACAGTCCAGCCATCCCTGGAATCGGTCTGGTGAACCTTCGCTGCACTCCCTCAATAGCCAGAACGTCCTTCCTCAGATTAGGAGACCAAAACTGAACACAATATTCCAGGTGGGGCCTCACCAAGGCCCTGTACAACTGCAGCAAGACTTCCCAGCTCCTATACTCAAATCCCCTTGCTATGAAGGCCAACATACCATTTGCCTTCTTCACCGCCTGCTGTACCTGCATGCCAACTTTCAATGACTGATGAACCATGACACCCAGGTCTCGCTGCACCTCCCCTTTTCCGAATCTTCCGCCATTCAGATAATATTCTGCCTTCGTGTTTTGGCCTCCAAAGTGGATCACCTCACATTTATCCACATTATATTGCATCTGCCATGTATTTGCCCAATCGCCTAACCTGTCCAAGTCACCCTGCAGCTTCTTAGTGTCCTCCTCACAGATCACACCGCCACCAAGTTTAGTGTCATCTGCAAACTTGGAAATATTACACTCAATTCCATCATCTAAATCATTAATATATATTGTAAAGAACTGGGGTCCCAGCACTGAGCCCTGCGGCACTCCACTAGTCACTGCCTGCCATTCTGAAAATAACCTGTTAATCCCGACTCTGCTTCCTGTCTGCCAACCAGTTCTCTATCCACCTCAGTACATTACACCAATACTATGTGCTTTGATTTTGCACACCAATCTCTTGTGTGGGACCTTGTCAAAAGCCTTTTGAAAGTCCAAATACACCACATCCACTGGTTCTCCCTTGTCTACCCGACTAGTTACATCCTCAAAAAATTCCAGAAGATTTGTCAAGCATGATTTCCCTTTCATAAATCCATGCTGACTTGGACCAATCCTATCACTGCTCTCCAAATGCGCTGCTATATCATCCTTAATGATCGATTCCAACATTTTCCCCACCACCGATGTCAGGCGAACTGGTCTGTAATTACCCGTTTTCTCTCCCTCCTTTTTTAAAATGTGGTGTTACATTAGCAACCCTCCAGTCCATAGGAATTGATCCAGAGTCGATAGACTGTTGGAAAATTATCACCAATACATCCACTATTTCCATGGCCACTTCCTTAAGTACTCTGGGATGTAGACTATCAGGCCCTGGGGATTTATCAGCCTTCAACCCCGTCAATTTCCCTAACACAATTTCCCGCCTAATAAGGATATCCTTCAGTTAGTTTCTCCTTCTCACTGGTCCTTCAGACCCCTAGTACATCGGGAAGGTTATTTGTGTCTTCATTTGTGAAGACAGAACCAAAGTACTTGTTCCCCATTATAAATTCACCCGAATCCGACTGCAAGGGACCAATGCTGGTCTTCACTTATCTTTTTCTCTTCACATACCTATAGAAGCTTTTGCAGTCATTTTTTATGTTTCCAGCAAGCTTCCTCTCATACTCTATTTTCTCCTTCTTAATTAATACCTTTGTCCTCCTCTGCTGTATTCTAAATTTCTCCCAGTCCTCCGGTTTGCTACTTTTTCTGACACATTTGTATGCCTCTTCCTTGGATTTAACACTATCCTTAATTTCCCTTGTTAGCCATGGTTGAGCCACCTTCTCCGTGTTATTTTTACTCCAGACAGGGATGTACAATTGTTGAAGTTCGTCCATATGATCTTTAAGGGTTTGCCATTGCCTATCCACCGTCAACCCTTTTAGTATCATTTGCCAGTCTAATCCAGCCAATTCGCGCCTCATACCATCAAAGTTACCTTTCCTTAAGTTCAGGACCCTAGTTTCTGAATTAACTTTGTCACTCTCCATCTTAATAAAGAATTCTACCATATTATGGTCACTCTTCCCCAAGGGGCCTCGCACAACAAGATTGCTAATTAGTCTCTTCTCATTACACATCACCCAGTCTAGGATGGCCAGCTCTCTGGTTGGTTCCTCGACATATTGGTCCAGAAATCCATCCCTAATACACTCCAGGAAATCCTCCTCCATCGCATTGCTACCAGTTAGGTTAGCCCAATCAATATGTAGATTAAAGTCACCCATGATTACTGCTGTACCTTTATTGCACACATCCCTTATTTGTTGTTTGATGCTGTCCCCAACCTCACTACTACTATGTGGTGGCCTGTACACAACTCCCACTAGTGTTTTCTGCCCTTTGGTATTCCGTAGCTCCACCCATACCGATTCCACATCATCCAAGCTAATGTCCTTCCTTACAATTGCATTAATTTCTTCTTTAACCAGCAATGCCACCCCGCCTCCTTTTCCTTTCTGTCTATCCTTCCTAAATGCTGAATACCCCTGGAAGTTAAGTTCCCAGCCTTGGTCATCCTGGAGCCATGTCTCCGTTATGCCAATCACATCATACCCGTTAACCGCTATCTGCGCAGTTAATTCGTCCACCTTATTCCGAATACTCCTAGCATTTGAGGGACAGAGCCTTCAGGCTTGTCTTTTGAACACACTTTGACCCTTTAGAATTCTGCTGTAAAGTGGCTCTTTTTGTTTTTTGCCTTGGGTTTCTCTGCCCTCCACTTTTACTATTCTCCTTTCTATCTTTTGCTTCTGTCTCCATTTTTATTCCCCTCTGTCTCCCTGCATAGGTTCCCATCCCCCTGCCATATTAGTTTAACTCCTCCCAAACAGCACTAGCAAACACTCCCCCTCGGATATTAGTTCCGGTCCTGCCCAGGTGCAGACCGTCCCGTTTGTACTGGTCCCACCTCCCCCAGAACCGGTTCTAATGTCCCAGGAATTTGAATTCCACCCCTCTGAACCACTGCTCAAGCCATGTATTGATCTGAGCTATCCTGCGATTCCCACTCTGACTAGCACGTGGCACTGGTAGCAATCCTGAGATTACTACTTTTGAGGTCCTACTTTTTAATTTAACTCCTAGCTCCCTAAATTCGTCTCGTAGGACCTCATCCCATTTTTTACCTATATCGTTGGTACCTATATGCACCACGACAACTGGTGCATATAGGTACCAACCCTCCATTTTCAGAATGCCCTGCACCCGCTCCGAGACATCCTTGACCCTTGCACCAGGGAGGCAACATACCATCCCGGAGTCTTGGTTGCGGCCGCAGAAACACCTATCTATTTCCCTTACAATTGAATCCCCTATCACTATCGCTCTCCCATTCTTTTTCCTGCCCTCCTGTGCAGCAGAGCCTGCCATGATGCCATGAACCTGGCTGCTGCTGCTCTCCCCTGATGGGTCATCCTCCTCAACAGTACCCAAAGCGGTGTATCTGTTTTGCAGGGGGATGACCGCAGGGAACCCCTGCACTACCTTCCTTGCACTGCTCTTCCTGTTGGTCTTCCATTCCCTATCTGGCTGTGTACCCTTTACCTGCGGTAAGACCAACTCACTAAATGTGCTATTCACATCATTCTCAGCATCGTGCATGCTCCAGAGTGAATCCACCCGCAGCTCCAGTTCCACAACGCGGTTGGTCAGGAGCTGGAGGCGGATACACTTCCCGCACACGTAGTCATCAGGGACACCGGAGGCGTCCCTGATTTCCCACATAGTACAGGAGGAGCATAACACGCGTCTGAGCTCTCCTGCCATGACTTAACCCCTAGATTATCTTAATTTGGCAACAACATCGCTAAAGGTTACTGAAATAGAAAAGAAAAAGAAAAGCTACTTACCAATCACCAGCCAATCACTTACCCCCTTGGCTATGACATCACCTTTCGATTTCTTTCTACTTCTTTTTTATCTCCCCGCTGCAGCTGCACAAGCCGGGCCTTTTGTAGGCCTCCCGACGCTCCAACCCCGGAACTCCAGCCTCTCCTCGACTCTCCGACTCTGCTCGCACTCTGGGCCTTTTGTAGGCCTGCTGACGCTCCGACCCTGGAACTCCCGCCTCTCCTCGACTCTCCGACTCTGCTCGCACTCTGCGCCTTTTGTAGGCCTGCTGACGCTCCAACCCCGGAACTCCAGCCTCTCCTCGACTCTCCGACTCTGCTCGCACTCTGGGCCTTTTGTAGGCCTGCTGACGCTCCAACCCCGGAACTCCAGCCTCTCCTCGACTCTCCGACTCTGCTCGCACTCTGGGCCTTTTGTAGGCCTGCTGACGCTCCAACCCCGGAACTCCAGCCTCTCCTCGACTCTCCGACTCTGCTCGCACTCTGGGCCTTTTGTGTACTATAACTGCAGAGTTAATTATAAACAGAACCAGGCTGTTCCAGAGGATTCTAACAGAGCTGCCTGCCATTTTCGGAGCTGTATGTGCTGTGCTCTGTGAACATATCACATTTGGCGATGAGATGGGATTTTTCGGTTGATTTAAAGCTTACATTTTGTTGGTGAAGGATTCAGCCAGCCGACAGAGAGACTTTGGAAGTTTCTGTCTTTGGAAAAAGCTACAAAATTCCGAGGTAAAATACAGCACATAGTGTGAACAGCTAGAGATTAAAATGGCAGGTGTAATGGGACATTTGGGTGAATATAGACACGACCGGGAACGTTTTAAAGTGTATGTGGATCGGCTAGAAATGTACTTCACTGCAAATAACATAATTGAAGTTCCAGACAATGCAGTCTATTTGAAACGTAAGAGAGCGATCTTCTTATCGGAGGCAGGTCGGCATTATATGAAACGCTGGTAAATCTGCTTATGCCTGACGAGCCAAAGGACACAACGCTTAAAGAGATTTTAACGAAGCTCGAGCAGCACGTTAGAAATTGCTGAAAACTATCGTTTCGGGATTCAGAATCAACAGACTGATGAAAGTATCAGTGATTACATCGTAACATTAAAAAAGCTATCGATGCACTGTAATTTTGGAAACTTTCAAAACCAAACATTACGGGATCGTTTTGTTTGTGGGGTGAAAAATGATGCGATCAGAAGGAAGTTATTGACGACGGATGATTTGACTTTTGAGATTGCTTGTCAGACAGCGAGGTCGATGGGCATGGCCGAACAATATTCCCGAGAATTAAATAATAATTACGGTCAGTCAATCGAGGTAAACCACCTGCAGGTTCAAAGTAAAAGATGGTGGGGGCCCAAAGTCTCAGAAACTGGAAATTCTAACAGAGCGTCGAAGTTCTGCTATAGGTGCCTGGGATAACACATTGCTCAAAGTTGTCCACACGTGAAGGCAGAGTGTTTCTTCTGCAGAAAGACTGGGCATCTTGCGAAGGCATGCCGACTGAAGGGTACATCAGCGTTCAAAGCTATGAGTCCAGCGTTCAAAGCTATGAGTAGAAATCCCAAGAGACTACATAGCATGGAAGAACAACAACAGGACGAGGAGATGTTAGAGTTAGACGTCATCAGAAGACGAGGTTAACGGTCTGCGATTAGGAAAGTATCAAAATCCAAATAGCTGTTGCGGGATTCAAGATACCAATGGAAATCGACACGGGTGCAACCGTGAGTATAGTACCGGAGTCGCTGTACCTCGACAAATTGCGTGATTTCTAACTGGAGAAATCCAAGATAGAGCTGCGAGGCTCCTCGGGAGAGAAAATTCCTGTTGTAGGTCGTATTACCGTACCGGTGAAATATAAAGATCAATTTCAGAACTTGCCTCTAATAGTAGTGAAAGGAGACAAGCCTGCCTTACTAGGAAGAAATTCGTTGAGCTCACTGAAGCTGGATTGGAGTGAGATTTTCTGTGTGGAAGCGAGATTTTCATCAATGGATAAGGTTATCAAGAAATATCCGAAGGTGTTCTGCGAAACGGGCAGTCCGATCCAAGGCTTCAAGGCGAGTGTCAGGGTACAGAAGGATGCTAGATCGGTTTACAACAAGCCACGTTCCATACCATATGCACTCGAGGAAAAAGTTGAGCAAGAACTCAAAAGACTAGAGACTGAGAACATTATTTGTAAGATAGATCGATGTAATTGGGCTACATCCATTGTTGTTGTACCTAAGTCTGATGGTAAGGTAAGATTGTGTGGTGATTATAAAGTAACCGTAAACCAGGTTCTAGAGGGTAATGTCCCCAATACATTGCCGAATATAGAAAATTTGTTCACAACACTGACAGCTGGTCAGATCTTCTCAAAACTGGATCTTACGAATGCCTACTTACAGCTTGAACTAGATGAGGAGTCCAAGTCATGTTTGACTATAAATACTCATCTAGGTCTATATCAATTTAATAGGCTACCATTTGGAGTGTCTTCCGCCCCTGCCATATTCCAAGGGCGATTAACTAGATTTTGCAAGGTATTGAAGGGGTAGTATGTTATTTGGATGACATACAATTTCAGCACCAAATAGGCAAATTCATAATAACATATTGAATGAAGTCCTCAAACGACTAGAGAAGCACAGAGTATGAGTGTCTGCTCGTAAGTGTGAGTTATTTAAAAACTCAGTGGAGTACTTAGGGTACAGAGTAGACAAAGATGGTTTACATCCGACCAAGGAAAAACTGGATGCAATCAGAAATGCACCCACTCCCAGGAATGTCACTGAACTTTGTTCATTCTTGGGTCTTTTGAACTATTATGGGAAGTTCCTATCAAATTTGGCTACAGTATTACATCCACTGAATGAACTATTGAAAAAACAGGTCCATTGGAAGTGGTCAAAAGATTGCGATACAGCAGTCAAAGAGAGTAAAAACAAATTGGTAGAGAGTGTCATGTTAGTTCACTATGACATATCTAAGGACATTAAGTTAGCATGTGATGCCTCTCAATATGGAGTTGGGGCAGTGATCTCTCATGTATCACGTAGTGGGGAGGAGAGACTAATTGATTTTGCTTCACGCACTCGCAGTGCCAATGAGAGTAATTATGCGCAAATTGAAAGGGAAGCTTTGGCATTAATTTTTGGGGTCTAGAAGTTCCACAAACACTTGTATGGTCGTAAGTTTACCATCGTTATGGACCATAAGCCTCCAACAGCAATCCTCCATCCAAAGTCCCCAGTTCCAACATTAGCTGCAGCCCGAATGCAGAGATGGGCTTTGATTTTGTCAGCATATACATATGATATTGAATATAGACGATCAGCTGATCACAGTAATGCTGATACAATATCTAGATGGTCTTCCCCATCACAAGTTACACCCGATAGGGAAGAAGTGTTTTATTTTTCATACATTGATGAACTGTCAGTCACAGCTGAAGAGATTGGTAGAGCAACCAAACATGACCCAGTGATGTCAAAGGTGTATGATTATATTGCAAATGAATGGCCAAACTAGGTAACAGACAAAGATACACATCCATTCTTCATTCATAGGAATGAATTGTCAGTCGATAAAGATTGTATCACGTGGGGTGCAAGAGTGGTTATACCAAATAAATTCAGGTCCAAATTATTAGGAGACCTCCATGACCAGCACCTGGGAATGTGCTTGACCAAGAGTTATTTATGGTGGCCAGGTCTTGATAAAGATATAGAGTACATCGTGAGTCAGTGTACGACATGTCAATCGATAAGCAAGCAACCACCACCAGTACCATTATAGCCATGGAAATGGCCTCCCAGGGTGTGGCAAAGGCTACATATTGATTTTGCTGAGTTAGAAGGACAACATTTGTTCATTGTGATTCGAAGTGGGTTGAGGTGTTCCCAATGTGGAAAATAACAACAAGTAAAACATTGCACATTTTACGAAGATTATTTTCTTCATTTGGCCTCCCTGAAGAAATTGTTTCGGATAATGGACCATAATTTTGTTCAGAAGAATTTGCACAATTCACGAGCAAAAATGGTGTGAAACATACCATGGTTCCACCATACCATCCTGCTTCGAATGGTGCAGCAGAGCGCACTGTACAAATTGTACAACGTGCCCTCATAAAACAAATGTTAGATCCAAATACAAGGAAACGACAGTTGTCATTGGATCACAAATTGGCTAATTTTTTTATTACATATCAAAATACTCCTCATACAACTACTGGTAGAACACCAGCAGAGTTATTTCTCAAATGACAGCCACGAATCAGATTCTCGTTATTAAAACCAAATTTGGCACAGTCCGTAGAAGAGCCACAATTAAGACAGAAAGAGAATCATGATAGAGGTAGAGTAAAACAGAGAAGTGTGAAATTAAACCAGAAGGTGAGAGTGAAGAACCATCACCATAAATGGGTAAAGTGGTTACTAGGAAGAGTTGTGAAGATATGTGGTTCTCGCACATATTTGGTAAAGATGTTTGATAATGGACAGGTTAGGTTTGTTCATATTGATCATATTTTACCTACAGACATGGAAGGAGTTGAAGGTAGGAATGATTCTATTATTTCTGACTCATCAGATAGTTTTGATACACGAGTAGCAAATCCTAAATCGAATGTACTGGAAACAAATCCAGGAGAGAATCAGAATGAAAGTCTGAGTCCGAGTCAGGAAAACAAAGAGCCTGAAGTTAGAGTGAGTTCAAATGAAAATCAAGGAAATTCCGTGGAGGAAATCGTTCCTTAGGATGAGCCTCGACTGAATGTGAAAGATTCTGTTCGAGAGTGAAGGTATCCTCTTCGAAACAGAAAACAAGTGGTAACGTTAAATTTGTAAATATGGAAAAAAAGTCTATATCCTGTATTATGTATAAAAATGAAAGTTATGTATGATGTTTGTTATAATAAATTCTTCATTAAGGAGGGAGAAGTGTAATGTCTGTAAGCTTGTAATGTTTATAGCTCCACACTCTGGATGTGGACGTATTGTGTACTGCAACTGCAGAGTTAATAATAAACAGAACCAGGCTGTTCCGGAGGCTTCTGACAGAGCTGCCTGCCATGTTAGGAGCTGTGTGTGCTGTGTTCTGTGAACATATCACACACTGTAAGTAACCTGCTGTCTTAGCACTGTCTCTGCACTTGCCTCAGCTCATCCACTGTTGAAGCCCTTAGCTTTGCATTTGTTACCTCTAGACTTAACTATTCCAACGTACTCCTGGCTGGCCTCCCACATTTTACCCTACGTAAACTAGAGGTGATCCAAAACTGCACCTGCCACATTGCCGAAACGGCTCTTATCAAAGTCACAATTGACATCCTTTGTGAGTGTGACAAAGGCAAACAAACTATCCTTCCTTGTCATTTTTGACTTGTCTGCAACCTTTGGCACTGTCGACAACTCTATCCTTCTCCAATACCTCTCCACCATCGACCAGCTGGGTGAGACTACACTTGCCTGGTTCCATTCTTACCTATCTAATCGTAGCCAGAGAGTCACCTGCAACGGTTTCTCTTTCCACCCCCGCATTGTTACTTCTGGTGTCCCCCAAGGATCTCTCCTTGGCCCCCTCCTATTTCTCATCTACATGTTTCCCCTTGGCGACATCATCTGAAAACACAGCATCAGTTTCCACATGTACGCTGATGACATCCAGCTATACTTCACTACCACTTCTCTCGACCCCTCCACGGTTTCTAAATTGTCAGACTGAATGTCCGACATCTAGTTTTGGATGAACAGAAATTTTATCCAATTGAATATTGGGAAGACTGAAGCCATTGTTTTCGGTCCCCTCCACAAACTCCATTCCCTAGCCACTGCCTCCATCCTCTCCCCAACTTCTGTCTTGGGCTGAACCAGACTGTTCGCAACCTTGGTGTTATATTGGACCCTGAAATTAGCTTTTGACCACATAAGGCTGCCTATTTCCATCTCCGTAACATCGCCTATCTCCGCTCCTGCCTCTACTCATCCGCTGCTGAAACCCTCATCCATGCCTTTGGTACCTCTAGACTTGATTATTCCAATGCACACCTGGCTGGCTTCCTACATTCTACCCTACATAAACTAGAGGTGATCCACAACTCGGTTGCCCATGTCCTAACTCGCACCAAGTCCCGCTCACCCGTCACCCCTATGCTCGCTGACCCACATTGGCTTCTGGTTAAGCAGCGCCTCGATTTCAAAATTCTCAACCTTATTTTCAAATTCCTCCATGGCCTTGCCGCTCTCTATCTGTAATCACCAGCCCCAAACCCCCCCCCCCCCCCCGAGATGTTTGCGCTTCTCTAATTCTACCCTCTTGAGCTTAACCATTGGTGGTCGTGACTTCTGTTGCCAAGGCCCCAAGCTCTGGAACTCCCTGCCTAAACCTCTCCACCTCTCTGCCTCTCTTTCCTCCTTCAAGACACTCCTTAAAACCTATCTCTTTTCCTGCGCTAATTTCTACTTATGCAGTTTGGTGTCAATTTTTTTATCTGAAGATAGCAGGTTGATAAGGTGGTTCAGAAGACATATGGAATACTTGCCTTTATAAGTCGAGGCATGGAATACAAGAGCAAGGAGGTTATGCTTGAACTGTATAAAACACTGGTTATCCACAGCTATAGTACTGTGTGTAGTTCTGGTCACCACATTACAGGAAAGATATGATTGCACCGGAAAGGATGCAGAGGAGATTTACAAGAATGTTGCCGGGACTGGAGAATTTTGGCTATGAGGAAAGATTGTATGGGTCTGTTTTCTTTGGAACAGACGAGGCTAAGGGGAGACCTGATTGAGATGTATAAAATTATGAGGGGCCTGGATAGAGTGGATAGGAAGGATCTGTTTCCCTTGGCAGAGAGGTTGACAACCAGGTGGCATAGATTTAAAGTAATTGGGGGAGGTTTAGAGGAGATATGAGGGGAAATGTCTTCACCCGGAGGGTGGTGGGGGTCTGGGACTCACTGTCTAAAAGGGTGGTAGAGGCAGGAACCCTCACCCATTTAAAAAGTACTTGGATGTGCACTTAAAGTGCCATAACCTACAGGGTTACGGACCAAAAGAACATAAGAAATAGAAGCAGGAGTAGGCCATTTGGCCCCTAAAGCTTGCTCTGCCATTTAATATTATCATGGCTGATCTGATCATGGTCTCAGCTCAACTTTCCTGCCCACTCCCCATAACCCTTTATTCCCTTATCACTCAAAAATCTGTCGATCTCCGCCTTAAATATATTCAATGACCGAGCCTGCACAGCTCTCCAAGGCAGAAAATTCCACAGATTTACAATCCTCTGAGAGAAGAAATTTCTCATCTCAGTTTTAAATGGGCGACCCCTTATTCTGAGACTATGCCCCCTAGTTTTAGTTTCCCCTATGAGTGTAAATATCCTCTCTCATCCAACTTATCGAGCCCCCTCATTACCTTATATGTTTTGATAAGATCACCTCTTATTCTTCTGAACTCCAATGAGTATAGGCCTAGCCTATCTTCATAAGTAAACTCCCTCAACTCTGGAATCAACCTAGTGAACCTTCACTGAACAGTCACCAATGCAAGTATAGCCTTCCTTAAATACAGAGACCAAAACTGTACGCAGTACTCTAGGTGTGGCCTCACCAATACCCTGTACAATTGTAGCAGGACTTCTCTGATTTTGTACTCCATCCCCCTTGCAATAAAAGCCAATATTCCATTTGTCTTCCTGATTACTTGCTGTACCTGCATACTAACTATTTGTGTTTCCTGCACAAGGATCCCCAGGGCCCTCTATACTGCAGCACTTTGCAATTTTTCTCCATTTCTATTTTTTCTGCCTAAAGTGGATAACCTCACTTTTTCCCACATTATACTCCATCTGCCAAATTTTTGCTCACTCACTTAGCCTGTCCATATCCATTTGTAGATTTCTTGTGTCCTCCTCACAATTTGTTCTCCCACCCATCTTAGTATCATCAGCAAACTTGTCTACATTACACTTGGTCCCTTTATCCAAGTCATTAATATAGATTGTGGATGGGCAATGGCAGACATTTAGAGACCGCATGGATGAAGTACAACAATTGTACATTCCTGTCTGGCGTAAAAATAAAAAGGGGAAGGTGGCTCAACCGTGGCTATCTAGGGAAATCAGGGATAGTATTAAAGCCAAGGAAGTGGCATACAAATTGGCCAGAAATAGCAGCGAACCTGGGGACTGGGAGAAATTTAGAACTCAGCAGAGGAGGACAAAGGGTTTGATTAGGACAGGGAAAATGGAGTACGAGAAGAAGCTTGCAGGGAACATTAAGGCGGATTGCAAAAGTTTCTATAGGTATGTAAAGAGAAAAAGGTTGGTGAAGACAAACGTAGGTCCCCTGCAGTCAGAATCAGGGGAAGTCATAACGGGGAACAAAGAAATGGCGGATCAATTGAACAAGTACTTTGGTTCGGTATTCACTAAGGAGGATACAAACAACCTTCCGGATATAAAAGGGGTCAGAGGGTCTAGTAAGGAAGAGGAACTGAGGGAAATCTTTATTAGTCGGGAAATTGTGTTGGGGAAATTGATGGGATTGAAGGCAGATAAATCCCCAGGGCCTGATGGCCTGCATCCTAGAGTACTTAAGGAGGTGGCCTTGGAAATAGCGGATGCATTGACAGTCATTTTCCAACATTCCATTGACTCTGGATCAGTTCCTATGGAGTGGAGGGTAGCCAATGTAACCCCACTTTTTAAAAAAGGAGGGAGAGAGAAAACAGGGAATTATAGACCGGTCAGCCTGACCTCAGTAGTGGGTAAAATGATGGAATCAATTATTAAGGATGTCATAGCAGTGCATCTGGAAAATGGTGACATGATAGGTCCAAGTCAGCATGGATTTGTGAAAGGGAAATCATGCTTGACAAATCTTCTGGAATTTTTTGAGGATGTTTCCAGTAAAGTGGACAAAGGAGAACCAGTTGATGTGGTATATTTGGACTTTCAGAAGGCTTTCGACAAGGTCCCACACAAGAGATTAATGTGCAAAGTTAAAGCACATGGGATTGGGGGTAGTGTGCTGACGTGGATTGAGAACTGGTTGTCAGACAGGAAGCAAAGAGTAGGAGTAAACGGGTACTTTTCAGAATGGCAGGCAGTGACTAGTGGAGTGCCGCAAGGTTCTGTGCTGGGGCCCCAGCTGTTTACATTGTACATTAATGATTTAGACGAGGGGATTAAATGCAGTATCTCCAAATTTGCGGATGATACTAAGTTGGGTGGCAGTGTGAGCTGCGAGGAGGATGCTATTAGGCTGCAGAGTGACTTGGATAGGTTAGGTGAGTGGGCAAATGCATGGCAGATGAAGTATAATGTGGATAAATGTGAGGTTATCCACTTTGGTGGTAAAAACAGAGAGACAGACTATTATCTGAATGGTGACAGATTAGGAAAAGGGAAGGTGCAACGAGACCTGGGTGTCATGGTACATCAGTCATTGAAGGTTGGCATGCAGGTACAGCAGGCGGTTAAGAAAGCAAATGGCATGTTGGCCTTCATAGCGAGGGGATTTGAATACAGGGGCAGGGAGGTGTTGCTACAGTTGTACAGGGCCTTGGTGAGGCCACACCTGGAGTATTGTGTACAGTTTTGGTCTCCTAACTTGAGGAAGGACATTCTTGCTATTGAGGGAGTGCAGCGAAGGTTCACCAGACTGATTCCCGGGATGGCGGGACTGACCTATCAAGAAAGATTGGATCAATTGGGCTTGTATTCACTGGAGTTCAGAAGAATGAGAGGGGACCTCATAGAAACGTTTAAAATTCTGACGGGTTTAGACAGGTTAGATGCAGAAAGAATGTTCCCAATGTTGGGGAAGTCCAGAACCAGGGGTCACAGTCTGAGGATAAGGGGTAAGCCATTTAGGACCGAGATGAGGAGAAACTTCTTCACCCAGAGAGTGGTGAACCTGTGGAATTCTCTACCACAGAAAGTAGTTGAGGCCAATTCACTAAATATATTCAAAAGGGAGTTAGATGAAGTCCTTACTACTCGGGGGATCAAGGGTTATGGCGAGAAAGCAGGAAGGGGGTACTGAAGTTTCATGTTCAGCCATGAACTCATTGAATGGCGGTGCAGGCTAGAAGGGCTGAATGGCCTGCTCCTGCACCTATTTTCTATGTTTCTATGTTTCTATGTAAATAGTTGAGGCCCCAACACCAATCCCTGCGGCACCCCACTAGTTACTGATTGCCAACTGGAAAATGACCCATTTATCCCGAATCTGTTTTCTGTTATTTAGCCAATCCTCTATCCATATTACTCCCAACCCCATGAACTTTTATCTTATGCAGTAACCTTTTATGTGCCACCTTATCGAATGCCTTCTGGAAATCCAAATGCACCACATCCACTGGTTTTCCCTTATCCACCCTGCTTGCTACATCCTCAAAGAACTCCAACAAATTTGTTAAACATGATTTCCCTTTCATAAAACCATGTTGACTCTGCTTGATTGAATCAAGCTTTTCCAAATGTTCTGCTACTGCTTCCTTAATAATGGACTCCAGCATTTTCCCCAACGACAGACCAAGAACTAGAAAGTGGGATCCAGCTGGGTAGCTCTTGGTCGGCCGGCGCGAATACGATGTGCCGAAATGGCCTCCTTCAATGCTGTAAATTTCTATGATTCTATAATACTCCTGTGAAGTGCCTTGGGACTTTTCACTGCATTAAAGGCGCTATATAAATACAAATTGTTGTTGTCTTAACTGGAGTGGGCTGTGTAGGGGAAAAGGATCGGGGCTGGGTGGCGGCCGAAGAAGAATTGGGGGCCGGGGAATAGCCAGAGGGGCAGGGATGGTTGGGTGTATCAGCGATCGAGGGCGGGGGGGGAAACGGGGGGCAGGGATGAGGGCGAGGCTGGAGGAGCATGGGGAGGAGGCCTCGTAAGGAAATCCGTTGCCTGAGGGGGGGCTAATCGGAAGCCCGGGGGTCTCCAATCGCGAGGGGTAGGTTAAGCAGGGACCCTGGATCCAGGAGGTAGGTGTAGAGGCACTTTACCTCCTGGATGCAGCAGCCCTCGCGTGGCTTTCGCCGGCGAGTTGTACAAAGTGAAAAACCTGACCAGCTCGTCAACTTAGAGGTTACAAAAGAGGCTACCAGCCTCATTATAATATTTAAATAGACATCCCTCCTCCCGGCAGCGGGTTGGCTGCCGTCCCCCATCCCGCCTCCGTTAAAATCAGAAGTGGGCGGGTTGGAGGCGGGTTCAGGTCGGGATTCCAATTTTAACACTTTACCACCACACCCCCACCCATTCTTTTTAGGTTAAAATTCCCCCCAATATATTCCTCACATATTAGGTAGTGTTCAATAATCTTAAAAAGAAAGAAAAAAAAGATTTACATTTATACAGCGCCTTTCACGACCACCGGACGTCTCAAAGCGCTTTACAGTCAATGAAGTACTTTTGGAGTGCAGTCACTGTTGCAATGTGGGAAACGCGGCAGCCAACTTGCGCACAGCAAGCTCCCACAAACAGCAATGTGACAATGACCAGAAAATTTGTTTTTTTGTTATGTTGATTGAGGGATAAATATTGGCCAGGACACCGGGGATAACTCCCCTGCTCGTTATGTCCACTTGAGAGGGCAGACGGGACCTCGATTTAACGGATTTTAGAAACAAGGCATTGGCGAAGGACTGAATAGACACATTCTTATCCTCCCATTTGGGTATGAAAAAAGGCAGCGACAGAGTTGTGACACATGTTGTCATCCTCTTTGACAAGGACAGTATGTTGCAGTAATGGTCCTGAAGCCTTTTGCCTCCTGCTCCTTCCAGGCAGCCATTGGGGACATCACCCAGTCTGCAGTCCAAACAAATATAAAGCAAGTGACGGATGTATGGTCAAGGCAAACAACAGTTTTGCTTTCTAAGTGGACAACCAGAAGTAGCAGGAGGGTCCTGGGTTTTGCCCAGATTACAGGATTTCCCAAAGTCAACTTGTGTGTGTGTCTCTGTCTCACTCACTCTCACACAAACACATTCACGAAATTTGCAATGCAACTTAGATTTGCTTGTTTAAAAATGGGTTTTTGCCTAGAGCATTAGTGAAGTCATACATTTATTGTTTTATATGGAAGGAGGGGTCGTGGAATGTTACTGTGGAAACTGCATTCTGTTCATTCATGTATATTATGTAATATAAGCCAGCGTTCTAATTTTCAGTCATACCTCGTCTCGCTAGAGTGCTTTTCAGTCAGCCTTCCCTAAAGATAGAACGCATGTGGTGACATGCGTGAGATTACAGTCGCCAGCATATGTAACAAGGGTTCTCTCTTCAAATCCCTCGGTCATGTTGTTATTTATCTGGACTTGAAAGAAAGACTTGCATTTCTATAGTGCTATTCATGACCTCAGGACATCTCAAAGCACTTTACAGACAATGAAGTACTTTTGAAATAATGTGGGAAACATTATAATTTGGGCATTTTGGAACGTTGGTGACACATGGTCAGTTTGCAGGATTGAGGGGTGATGCGGAACCCAAGATAATTTCTATTGCAGAACCTGAAAATTTGTAACATCGAGACATCATAGATAGCACATGCATTGCCCTGGTAGCTCCTACACACAATAATGGAGTCTCCATGAACCACAGATTCTTCCAATCCATCAGTGCCCAGCTAATCTGTGACCATCTTGACAAGGGCAGCAGGTGCATGGGAACACCACCATCTCCGAGTTCTCTTTCAAGTCACACACCACCCTGACTTGGAAATGTATCACTGTTCCTTCACCGTCGCTGGGTCAAAATCCTGGAACTCCCTCCCAAACAGCACTGTGGGAGTACCTTCACCACACAGACTGCAGCGGTTCAAGAATGTGGTTCACCACCATCTGCTCAAGGGCAATTAGAAACATAGAAAATAGGTGCAGGAGTAGGCCATTCGGCCCTTCGAGGCTGCACCACCATTCAATATGATCATGGCTGATCATGCAACTTCATTACCCCATTCCTGCTTTCTCTCCATACCCCATGATCCCTTTAGCCGTAAGGGCCACATCTAACTCTCCTTTGAATATATCTAACGAACTGGCCTCAACAACTTTCTGTTGTAGAGAATTCTACAGGTTCACAATTCTCTGAGTGAAGAAGTTTCTCCTCATCTCGGTCCTAAATGGCTTATCCCTTATCCTTAGACTGTGACCCCTGGTTCTGGACTTCCCCAACATCAGGAACATTCTTCCTGCATCTAACCTGTCCAATCCCGTCAGAATTTTATGTGTTTCTATGAGATCTCCTCTTATTCTTCTGAATTCCAGTGACTATAAGCCTAGTCAATCAGTCGTTCTTCATATGTCAGTCCTGCCATCCCGGGAATCAGTCTGGTGAAACTTCGCTGCACTCCCTCAATAGCAAGAATGTCTTTCCTCAGATTAGGAGACCAAAACTGTACACAATATTCAAGGTGTGGCCTCACCAAAGCCCTGTACAACTGCAGTAAGACTTCCCTGCTCTTATACTCAAATCCTCTTGTTATGAAGGCCAACATGCCATTTGCCTTCTTCACTGCCTGCTGTACCTGCATGCCAATTTTCAATGACTGATGTACCATGACACCCAGGTCTTGTTGCACCTCCCCTTTTCCTAATCTGCCACCACTCAGATAATATTCTGCCTCCCCGTTTTTGCCCCCAAAGTGGATAACCTCACATTTATCTACATTATACTGCATCTGCCATGCATTTGCCCACTCACCTAACCTGTGCAAGTCACCCTGCAGCCTCTTAGCATCCTCCTCACAGCTCACACTGCCACCCAGCTTAGTGTCATCTGCAAACTTGGAGATATTACATTCAATTCCTTCGTCCAAATCATTAATGTATATTGTAAAGAGCTGGGGGCCCAGCACTGAACCTTGCGGTACCCCACTAGTCACTTCCTGCCATTCTGAAAAGGACCTGTTTATTCCTACTTTTTGCTTCCTGTCTGCCAACCAATTCTTTATCCATGTCAATACATTACCTCCAATACCATGTGCTTTAATTTTGCACACTAATCTCTTGTGTGGGACCTTGTCAAAAGCCTTTTGAAAGTACAAATACGCCACATCCACTGGTTCTCCCTTGTCCACTCTACTAGTTACATCCTCAAAAAATTCTAGAAGATTTCTCAAGAATGATTTCCCTTTCATAAATCCATGCTGACTTGGACCGATCCTGTCACTGCTTTCCAAATGCGGTGCTATTAAGTCTTTAATAATTGATTTCAACATTTTCCCCACTACCGATGTCAGACTAACCGGTCTATAATTACCAGTTTTCTCTCTCTCTCCTGTTTTATAAAGTGGGGTTACATTAGTTACCCTCCAATCCATAGGAACTGATCAAGAGTCTATAGAATGTTGGAAAATGACCACCAATGCGTCCACTATTTCAAGGGTCATTTCCTTAAGTAATCTGGGATACAGACTATGAGGCCATGGGGATTTATCGGCCTTCAATCCCATCAATTTCCCTAACACAATTTCCTGACTAATAAGGATTTCCTTCAGTTCCTCCTTCTACTAGACCTTCAGTTCCCTAGCATTTCTGGAAGGTTATTTGTGTCTTCCTTGGTGAAGACTTTCTTTGTTTCCCATTATAAATTCACGATTCTGACTGCAAGGGACCTACATTTGTCTTCACTAATCGTTTTCTCTTCATATATCTATAGAAGCTTTTGCAGTCAGTTTTTTGTTCCCTGCAAGCTTACTCTCATACTCTATTTTCCTTCTTCTAATTAAACCCTTTGTCTTCCTCTGCTGAATTCTAAATTTCTCCCAGTCCTCAGGTTTTCTGCTTTTTCTGGCCAATTTATATGCCTCTTCCTTGGATTTAACACTATCCCTAATTTCCCTTGTTAGCCATGGTTGAGCCACCTGCTCTATTTTATTTTTACGCCACACAGGGATGTACAATTGTTGATGTTCATCCATGTGATCTTTAAATGTTTGCCATTGCCTATCCACTGTCAACCCTTTAAGTATAATTCGCCAGTCTATCCTAGCCAATTCACGTCTCATACCGCCGAAGTTACCTTTCTTTAAATTCAGGACCCTAGTCTCTGAATTAACTGTGTCACTCTCCATCTTAATGAAGAATTCTACCATATTATGGTCACTCTTCCCCAAGGGGCCTCGCACAAAAGATTGCCAATTAATCCTTTCTCATTACACATCACCCAGTCTAGGATGGCCTGCTCTCTAGTTGGTTCCTCGACATATTGGTGTAGAAAACCATCCCTTATACACTCCAGGAAATCCTCCTCCACCGTATTGCTACCAGTTTGGTTAGCCCAATCAATATGTAGATTAAAGTCGCCCATGATAACTGCTGTACCCTTATTGCATGCATCCTGAATTTCCTGTTTGATGCCATCTCCGACCTCCCGACTACTGTTTGGTGGTCTGTGCACAACTCCCACTAGCGTTTTCTGCCCTTTGGTGTTCCGCAGCTCTACCCCCATACCGATTCCACATCATCCAAGCTAATGTCCTTCCTTACTATTGCGTTAATCTCCTCTTTAACCAGCAATGCTATCCCACCTCCTTTCCTTTCTGTCTATCCTTCCTGAATATTGAGTACCTCTGGATGTTGAGTTCCCAGCCTTGGCCATCCTGGGGATGGGCGATACATGTTGACTTTGCCAGTGATGCCCATGTCCCATGAATGAATTTTAAAAATCTCAGGACGCCTTTGTTTGACGTCAACCTTTCATTCCCCCATTTGGTTTGATCCTGAAAACAAAATGCAAGGTTGGAAACCAAAGCTACCTGTTGCAGGCTTGGCTTGCGATATGTGTGATCCTCCAAAAATGTCTACTGAACACCAAGTATAACAAGATCCATCCATCAATTAGTGCCATCATCGAGCATGCTATAGGACAGGCAAAGCAAAGATTCTGATGCCTTGACAGGCCTGGTGACTTCCTTCAATATAATCCAGCCAAAGTATCAAGGAATATGGAGCTTAGGTGGGTAAATGGAGTTGAGGTACAGATGAGCCATGATCTAATTGAGTGACGGAGCAGGCTCTGGGACCTGAATGGCTTCCCCTTGTTCCTACGTTTCCTCAAGTGTGCAGCATGAAATAAAAATGGATCAGAGGGCGAGGATCTTTGAAGATTTGGGTCTTTTCCATATGATCCTGTTACATTCTATGTTCTTTCATTCCTTTCTTGCTTTATATTATTTCAGCTCTTTTATTTTTCATCACTCCCATGGGTGAGTCCCAGCTCCCCATAGCTTCGAGAGTGTTTTTCCTAGCTGTGGCATCGAGGAAAGCTTTCAGTAACTGGCCCGGGATAACGAAACAGAAAAACTCACTGGCTGTCAACTATTTTTAGCTAGCGCATTTATCCTGTGCCTTCACAGAATCGCTCTCATCTTTGTCCAGTGAATAGAACTTAATTTAAAATTATTAAGCAAATTTATTCAACAGAAGATAAAACAAGTACGATTTAAAAAAATTTATTCATGGGATAATAAGAACATAAGAACATAAGAATTAGGAACAGGAGTAGGCCATCTAGCCCCTCGAGCCTGCTCCGCCATTCAATAAGATCATGGCTGATCTGGCCGTGGACTCAGCTCCACTTACCCGCCCGCTCCCCGTAACCCTTAATTCCCTTATTGGTTAAAAATCTATCTATCTGTGATTTGAATACATTCAATGAGCTAGCCTCAACTACTTCCTTGGGCAGAGAATTCCACAGATTCACAACCCTCTGGGAGAAGAAATTCCTTCTCAACTCGGTTTTAAATTGGCTCACCCGTATTTTGAGGCTGTGCCCCCTAGTTCTACTTTCCCCGACCAGTGGAAACAACCTCTCTGCCTCTATCTTGTCTATCCCTTTCATTATTTTAAATGTTTCTATAAGATCACCCCTCATCCTTCTGAACTCCAACGAGTAAAGACCCAGTCTACTCAATCTATCATCATAAGGTAACCCCCTCATCTCCGGAATCAGCCGAGTGAATCGTCTCTGTACCCCCTCCAAAGCTAGTATATCCTTCCTTAAGTAAGGTGACCAAAACTGCACGCAGTAATCCAGGTGCGGCCTCACCAATACCCTGTACAGTTGCAGCAGAACCTCTCTGCTTTTATACTCCATCCCTCTAGCAATGAAGGCCAACATTCCATTCCCCTTCCTGATTACCTGCTGCACCTGCAAACTAACTTTTTGGGATTCATGCACAAGGACCCCCAGGTCCCTCTGCACTACAGCATGTTGTAATTTCTCCCCATTCAAATAATATTCCCTTTTACTGTTTTTTTTTTCCAAGGTGGATGACCTCACACGTTCCGTCTTTGTATTCCATCTGTCAAACCTTAGCCCATTCGCTTAACCTATCTAAATCTCTTTGCAGCCTCTCTGTGTCCTCTACACAACCCGCTTTCCCACTAATCTTTGTGTCATCTGCAAATTTTGTTACACCACACTCTGTCCCCTCTTCCAGGTCACCTATGTATATTGTAAACAGTTGTGGTCCCAGCACCGATCCCTGTGGCACACCATTAAGCACCGATTTCCAACCCGAAAAGGACCCATTTATCCTGACTCTCTGCTGTCTGTTAGCCAGCTAATTCTCTATCCATGCTAATACATTTCCTCTGACTCCGCGTACCTTTATCTTCTGCAGTAATCTTTTGTGTGGCGCCTTATCGAATGCCTTTTGGAAATCTAAATACACCACATCCATCGGTACACCTCTATCCACCATGCTCGTTATATCCTCAAAGAATTTCAGTAAATTAGTTAAACATGATTTCCCCTTCATGAATCCATGTTGCGTCTGCTTGATTGCACTATTCCTATCTAGATGTCCCGCTATTTCTTCCTTAATGATAGCTTCAAGCATTTTCCCCAATACAGATGTTAAACTAACTGGCCTATAGTTACCTGCCTTTTGTCTGCCCCCTTTTTTAAACAGAGGCGTTACATTAGCTGCTTTCCAATCTGCTTGTACCTCCCCAGAGTCCAGAGAATTTTGGTAGATTATAACGAATGCATCTGCTATAACTTCCGCCATCTCTTTTAATACCCTGGGATGCATTTCATCAGGACCAGGGGACTTGTCTACCTTGAGTCCCATTAGCCTGTCAAGCACTACCCCCCTAGTGATAGTGATTGTCTCAAGGTCCTCCCTTCCCACATTCCTGTGACCAGCAATTTTTGGCATGGTTTTTGTGTCTTCCACTGTGAAGACCGAAGCAAAATAATTGTTTAAGGTCTCAGCCATTTCCACATTTCCCATTATTAAATCCCCCTTCTCATCTTCCAAGGAACCAACATTTACTTTAGTCACTCTTTTCCGTTTTATATATCTGTAAAAGCTTTTACTATCCGTTTTTATGTTTTGCGCAAGTTTACTTTCATAATCTATCTTTCCTTTCTTTATTGCTTTCTTAGTCATTCTTTGCTGTCGTTTAAAATTTTTCCAATCTTCTAGTTTCCCACTAACCTTGGCCACCTTATACGCATTGGTTTTTAATTTGATACTCTTCTTTATTTCCTTGGTTATCCACGGCTGGTTATCCCTTCTCTTACCGCCCTTCTTTTTCACTGGAATATATTTTTGTTGAGCACTATGAAACAGCTCCTTAAAAGTCCTCCACTGTTCCTCAATTGTGCCACCATTTAGTCTGTATTTTCAGTCTACTTTAGCCAACTCTCCCTTCATCCCACTGTAGTCCCGTTTGTTTAAGCATAGTACGCTCATTTGAGACACTACTTTCTCGCCCTCAATCTGTATTATAAATTCAACCATACTGTGATCACTCATTCCGAGAGGATCTTTTACTGGGAGATCGTTTATTATTCTTGTCACATTACACAGGACCAGATCTAAGATCGCTTGCTCCCTTGTAGGTTCTGTAACATACTGTTCTAAGAAACAATCCAGTATGCATTCTATGAATTCCTCCTCAAGGCTACCCCATGCGATTTGATTTGACCAATCGATATGTAGCTTAAAATCCCCCATGATTACTGCCGTTCCTTTTTCACATGCCTCCATTATTCCCTTGATTATTGCCCGCCTCACCATGAAGTTATTATTTGGGGGCCTATAAATTACGCCCACCAGTGACTTTTTTCCCCTTACTATCTCTAATCTCCACCCACAATGATTCAACATTTTGTTCATTAGAGCCAATATCATCTCTCACAACTGCCCTGATATCATCCTTTATTAACAGAGCTACCCCACCTCCTTTCCCTTCTTGTCTATCTTTCCGAATTGTCAGATACCCCTGTATGTTTAATTCCCAGTCTTGGCCACCTGCAACCACGTTTCTGTAATGGCCACCAAATCATACCCATTTGTAATGATTTGTGCCGTCAATTCATTTACTTTATTTCAATTGCTGCGTGCGTTTAAGTAGAGTGTTTTAATAGTAGTTTTTAAACCATGATTTTTAGTTTTGACCCCTCCTGCAGCCCCTTTATATTCATACATTTTGTCCCTTCCTATCACCTTGTGGTTTACACTTACCCCAGTGCTACTCTGCTCTGTTGCCTCCTGCCTTTTGCATTCTTTCTTGGGATCCTGTTCATCTGAGTTCTCACCCATTCTAACTAGCTCAGAGCCCTCTCCTGTGTTCTGAATACTCCTTACATTGAGGCACCGAGCTTTCATGCTTGCCTTTTTATTGCACTTTGACCCTTTAGAATTTTACTGTACAGTGGCCCTTTTTGTTTTTTGTCTTGGGTTTCTCTGCCCTCCACTTTTACTCATCTCCTTTCTGTCTTTTTCTTTTGTCTCCTTATTGTTTCCCTCTGTCTCCCTGCATTGGTTCCCATCCCCCTGCCATATTAGTTTAACTCCTCCCCAACAGCACTAGCAAACACTCCCCCTAGGACATTGGTTCCGGTCCTGCCTCAGTGCAGACCGTCCGGTTTGTACTGCTCCCAACTCCCCCAGAATCGGTTCCAATGCACCAGGAATTTGAATCCCTCCCTGCTGCACCACTGCTCAAGCCACGTATTCATCTGCGCTATTCTGCGATTCCTACTCTGACTAGCACGTGGCACTGGTAGCAATCCTGAGATTACTACTTTTGAGGTCCTACATTTTAATTTAGTTCCTAGCTCCTTAAATTCGTCTCGTAGCACCTCATCCCTTTTTTTACCTATATCGTTGGTACCAATGTGCACCACGACAACTGGCTGTTCACCCTCCCTTTTCAGAATGTCCTGCACCCACTCTGAGACATCCTTGACCCTTGCACCAGGGAGGCAACATACCATCCTGGAGTCTCGGTTGCGGCCGCAGAAACGCCTATCTATTCCCCTTACAATCGAATCCTCTATCACTATCGCTCTCCCACTCCTTTTCCTGCCCTCCTGTGCAGCAGAGCCAGCCACGGTGCCATGAACTTGGCTGCTGCTGCCCTCCCCTGATGAGTCATCCCCCTCAACAGTACTCAAAATGGTGTATCTGTTTTTCAGGGGGATGACCGCAGGGGACCCCTGCACTACCTTCCTTGCACTGCTCTTCCTGCTGGTCTTCCATTCCCTATCTGGCTGTGGACCCTTCTCCTGCGGTAAGACCAACTCACTACACGTACCACTCACGCCATTCTCAGCATCGTGGATGCTCCAGAGTAAATCTACCCTCAGCTCCAATTCCGCAACGCGGACTGTCAGGAGCTGGAGGCAGATACACTTCCCACACACATAGTCATCAGGGACACCAGAAGTGTCCCTGAGTTCCCACATGGCAGAGGAGGAGCATATCACGTGACCGAGCTCTCCTGCCATGACTTAACCCTTAGATACACTTAAATTGGCAACAACAATGCTAAAGTTTACTCGCTGTTATAGAAGAGAAAAAAGAAAAACTACTCACCAATCACCAGCCAATCACTTACTGCCTTGGCTGTGACGTCACCTTTCTGTTTCTTTCTACTTCTTTTTTGCCTTCCCCCTGTAGCTGCACAAGCCTCTCGCTGACTCGCGCTGCTCCCGGTCTCACTGGCCTTTTAGGATCATAGGTTTAGTCTTTCAGGTGGTCTACGCTCTCTTGTGGAGCGCTGCAGTTGGGGCTCTGGTTGTTGGACACTGACGTGAGTGTCTGTCACCTATGGTGATTCCGGCCTGTCCGGGCTGACTGCAGGGACTGTGCATTCTTCTGATTGCTCTTGTTGCTTGTTCACTGGCGGTGTTGTGAGCTCCATCTCATGGTCTTCTTCAGGTTCCTCCGTGTTGACGCTGAACCTTTTTTTACTTGGTCCAGATGCTTACGGCATATCTGACCATTGTTGAGTTTTACCACGATGACCATATTCCCCTCTTTGTCAATTACAGTACCCTCAAGCCATTTGGGCCCCATGGCGTGATTGAGGACGAATACAGGATAATTTATTTCTATACATCTCCCCCTCGAATTACGGTCATGGTACTCATTTTGTGACTTGCGCTTGCCCTCAACTATGTCGGTCAGGACTGGGTGAATGAGGGACAACCGAGTTTTGAGTGTCCGTTTCATTAGTAGCTCTGCGGGCGGGACCCCCGTGAGCGAGTGCGGTTGGGATCAATAGGCCAGCAAGAGACGCGATAGGCGGCATTGTAGGGAGGGTCCTTGAATCCTGAGCATGCCTTGCTTAATGATTTGGACCGCACATTCCGCCTGGCCATTGGAGGCCAGCTTGAACGGTGCAGTCCTGACGTGGTTGATGCCATTGCCCGACATAAACTCTCGGAATTTGTAGCTTGTGAAACATGGGCCATTATCACTAACCAGGATGTCCGGCAAGCCATGGGTTGCAAAGATTGCACGTAGGCTTTCCACGGTGGTGGACGAGGGGCATGAATTCAGAATGATGCATTCGATCCATTTCGAGTAAGCATCTACCACAATAAGGAACATTTTTCCCATGAACGGGCCCACGTAGTCAACATGAATGCATGACCATGGCCTGGTGGGCCAGGGCCAGGGCCGCGGGCTGAGCGGGGCCTCCCTGGGGACATTACCCAGCTGGACACACGTCGTGCACCTGCGAACACAGTGTTCCAGGTCTGAATCAATTCCAGGCCACCAAACGTGTGACCAGGCAATGGCCTTCATCAGCACAATGCCTGGGTGCTCACTGTGGAGTTCAATGCCTCCCTGCCCTTCTGGGGCATAACTACCTGGCTGCCCCATAGTAGGCAGTCGGCTTGGATGGAGAGCTCATCCATCCGTCTGTGGAACGGTCTGACCTCCTCAGGGCATGCTCCATGTGCGGGTGCCCAATCCCCAGTCAGGACACATTTCTTAATCAGGGATAGGAGGGGATCTCTGTTGTCCAGATTTTGATCTGATGGGCTGTGATGGGGGAGCCTACGATGTCAAAGGCATCGACAGCCATGACCATCTCAGTGCTTTGCTCCGCTGCTACCTCAGTGGAAGCCTGCTGAACGTGTCAGCGCAATTTTCAGTGCCGGGCCGGTGCCAGATGGAGTAGTCATAAGCAGTCAGCGTGAGCGCCCATCGCTGTATGCGAGCTGATGCGTTGGCATTGATAGCCTTGCTGTCTGACAACAGGGATGTTAATGGCTTATGGTCGCTCTCTAATTCAAACTTCCTACCAAAGAGGTACTGATGCATTTTTTTTACACCGTAGACACGTGCAAGTGCTTCCTTCTCGACCATCCCATATCCCCGTTCTGCTTAAGAGAGCGACCTGGAGGCATAAGCCACAGGTTGTAGTTGACCCTCAGCATTGCCCTGCTGCAACACGCACCCAACCCCATAGGACGATGCATCACATGTCAGAACCAATTTTTTACAGGGGTCGTACAGGGTCAACAACTTGTTTGAACAAAGTAGGTTTCGCGCCCGATCAAAAGCCTGTTCCTGACAGTCCCCCAAAACCAGTCACAACCCTTACGCAGGAGCACGTGTAGCGGCTCCAACAACGTGCTCAAGTTCGGCGGAAATTTCCCGAAATAGTTCAACAGTCCCAGGAATGAACGCAACTCCGATGTGTTGCAGGGCCTGGGTGCTCGTCGAATCGCCTCTGTTTTGGATTCGGTGGGCCGAATCCCATCTGCAGCAACCCTCCTGTCCAGAAACTCAACCTCAGGAGCTAAGAACACACATTTAGACTTCTTGAGTCGCAGGCCTACCCGATCAGTCGGCGTAGCACCTCCTCCAAGTTGTGGAGGTGTTCCTCGGTGTCTCGACCCGTGATGAGGATGTCATCCTGGAATTCGATCAGCGGCCGCGATTTTTCAAATGGGCACCTGTTATAAACGAACAGCCCCTTCTGCGTGGTGATGGTGGTCAGTACTTTAGATTCGTCGGCCAGTTCCTGGGTCATATAGACTGAAGTGAGGTCCAATTTGGTGAACAGCTTGCCGCCTGTCAGCGTGGCGAAGAGGTCCTCCGCTCTCGGGAGCGGGTATTGATCTTGTAGGGACACCCGATTGATGGTGGCCTTATAGTCGCCACAGATACTGACAGGAATAGGATGGGAATGACGGGGCTCACCCAGTCGCTGAATTCAACAGGCGAGATGATGCCCTCTCTCAACAGCCGGTCCAATTCGCTCTCGATCTTTTCCCGCATCACATACGGCACCGCTCTGGCTTTGTGGTGCACTGGCCTGGCATCCGGGGTGATGTGTATCACTACTTTAGTGCCTTTGAAAGTCCCGACGCCAGGTTTGGAATAGTGAATCGAATTGTTGTAGGACTTGTGAGCACGAACTTCGTTCCACAGATGACATTGCGTGAACATCCCCCCATTTCCAGTTCATCTCGGCTAACCAGCTCCTCCCCAACAGTGCGGGACCATTGCCCAGGACAATCCAGAGCGGCAGCCGATTCACTAACCCATTATGTGTGACAGCCAACATTGCACTGCCTAGCACCGGAATGATTTCTTTAGTGTAAGTTCGTAATTGTGTCTCAATACGTGCTAATTTGGGTCTACTGACTTTAAGTGGCCATAGCTTCTCAAATTGCTGAACGCCCATGAGTAACTGGCTGGCCCCAGTGTCCAGCTCCATGCGTACTGGGATACCATTTAATAAAACCCTCATCATCATTGGTGGCGTTTTGGTGTATGAACTGTGAATATTCGCCACATGGACCCGCTGAACCTCGGCGTCCATCGATTTGCCCCAAAAGTCATCCTGCCTCTAAGAACCCTCTTCTGGTCCATCCGCCTCATATATTAGTCTGGTTACAGACTTCCTGCACATTTGAGCTAAGTGGCCACTGAGATTGCAGTTCCTGCAGACAAACTGTTGAAATCTGCAAGATCTAGCTGAGTGTTTTCCCCCACACCTCCAGCATGAGTTAAAAGTTTCTATTGTTGGGAACAAAGGGACTATGGCCAGACCTTCTGCACTGACTGTCCCTTTGACTGCTCTTAAGTACTCTATTAGTGGGTGTCAATGGCCCCATCCCGGGCCGCATTGTCAGTGTGATGCGTGAATGTCCGTTCAGCCTGTCTCTGTTGAAGTCCTACTCTGTGGTCTATTGCTGCCTGGGGAGTGTCGGACTGCCCCTGCCTACCTGCGGGGCTCTGAGTCGCATTGATGATGTTGAATCCCTGATCCATCGCCGCGTTAGAGGCAGAATTGCGTGCGTATATTATTTTCGTCTCTTCCTCCCCCGCCATGAAAGTTTGAGCTATCAACGTCGCCGCTTCCAAGGTCAAATCCTTGTTCTCAAATAATTTTCGGAAAATTCCCGCATGACCGATGCCCTTGATAAAGAATTCCCTTAGCATCTCCCACCTGCAGGCGTCTGTGAACTTACAGAGGCTGGCCAAACGCTGGAGGTCCGCTACGAAGTCCAGTATGCTCTGTCCTTCACGACGTCGGTGGGTGTAGATTCTGTGTCGGGCCATATGTATGCTACTTGCCGGTTTGAGGTGCTCCCCGATCAATTTGCTAAGTTCTTCAAAGATTTTGTCCACTGGCTTTTCGGGTGCTAGTAAATCCTTCATGAGCACGTAAGTCTTTGGTCCGCAGCTGGTCAAAAGATGAGCCCTTCGCTTGTCGGCCGCTGCATCCCCCAGCCATTCTTTCATAACGAAGCTTTGCTGAAGCCTCTCGACAAAATCGTCCCGGTCTTCCCCAACACAGTACCGTTCCTCTGTGCTACCGGTGGCCATTCTCGTGGGTTGTGAATTCCCGTTTCTCGTCGCCAATGTAAAGTCCTTACTCTACAGTATGAAACCACACGAGGCACATTCTGGGGACAAGGTCACTCTGGGACCTTAACTCTTTATTCACAGGACTCCAAAGACGGTCCCCCCTGCATGGGACCTCCCTGTGTGATCAGGTAAGGAGTGTCTCCCACAAGTTCATCCCTTGTAGTCAAGGTGTGCATCTAGGTTGAGTGTATACAGTAATACAGTGGTGTTACAATGTGGTTACATACATGACACTATAAAACCCCTTCATAATCATAAAGACCTCTATCAGGTCACCCCTCAGCCTTCTCCTTTCTAGAGAAAAGAGCCCCAGCCTGTTCAGCCTTTCCTGATAGGTATAACCTTTCAGTTCTGGTATCATTCTTGTGAATCTTTTTTGCACCCTCTCCAGTGCATGTATATCCTTTTTATAATATGGTGGCCAGAACGCTAAGTGTGGTCTTACCAAAGTTCGATACAAGTTTCATGTAATTTCTCTGCTTTTCAATTCTATCTTGCTAGAAATGAACCACAGTACTTTGTTTGCTTTTCTTATGGCCTTGTTAACCTGTGTCGCTACTTTTAGTGAGTTATGTATCTCTTCCATAAGTATCGCAAATGGTATGTTGGCCTTTATTGCAAGAGGATTTGAGTATAAGAGTAAAGATGTCTTACTGCAATTATATACGGCCCTGGTGAGACCACACCTGGAGTATTGTGTACAGTTTTGGTCTCCTTACGTAAGGAAGGTTATACTTGCCATTGAGGGAGTGCAAGGAAGGTTCTCCAGACTGATTCCTTGGATGGGGGGATTGTCCTATGAGGAGAGATTGAGTAGACTAGGCCTATATTCTTTGGAGTTCAGAAGAATCAGAGGTGAGCTCATTGAAACATACAAAATTCTTACAGGGCTTGTCAGGGTAGATGCAGGGAGGATGTTTCCTCTAGCTGAGGAGTCTAGAACCAGGGGTCACAGTCCCAGAATAAAGGGTTGGTCATTTAGGACTGAGATGAGGAGAAACTTCTTTACTCAGAGGGTAGTGAATCTTGGTAATTCTCTATCCCAGAGGGCTATGGAGGCTCAGTCTTTGAGTATATTCGAGACAGAGATCAATAGATTTATGGATTTTAAGGATAATCAAGGAATATGGGGACAGTGCTGGAAAGTGGAGTTGAGGTAGAAGATCAGCCATGATCTCATTGAATGGTGGAGCAGGCTTGAGTGGCCGAATGGCCTACTCCTGCTCCTAATTCTTATGTTCACCCCTAGATCCCAATGCTCCTCTACCTCATTTACAGCCTTATTTTCCCAGGAGTAGATGGCCTCCTACAAAAATGCACCACCTCACACTTATTGAAATTGAAATACATTTACCAATTACATGCCTATTCTGCAAGTTTATTAATGTCATCTTATTGCCATCCTCCTCTGTATTAACTGTACCTACCCCCCAATTTTGTGTCATCCACAAGTTTTGAAATTTTACTTACGATTCCAGAGTCCAAATCGTTTATTGTTCATTTTATTATCTGGGATTTGTACACCCACTATTAGGGCGTAAATTGTAAAACAGGAAATCCAAACTGTAATGTATTACCACATGGTTTGGTATGAGCATGCTCAGTTCGCTCTGGCCTAATAAAGCAAGCATATGGTGTTATATATGCAGACTATCGATAAACTCTCTGTGTAGTCACTGTATAGTTGCATAAGATGGAGACTTGTTACCTGATGTACTATCAATAAGGTTTACACTGTGTATATACTATGCTGGCACCACTAGAGAGACCAGGGTTTCCTGCCCCTGTGGCAGAGGCTGTCCACCAGAGGGCACTGCGGTGGGAAACTTGAGGGTCACCTGCATAGGTATGCAGGGCCCTGTATAAAAGGCTGCACACCATGTGTGTGCCTCACACTGGACTTGCGAATAAAGGACCATGGTCACTACAGTTTGAGTACAACACATTGCCTCGTGGAGTCATTCATAAATGTATTACAGACATAACAAATGGTCTAGCAACTCATCGTGTCTCTGTCCTTCATTTGTTCTACCCACATATAGCAACTCATCGTGCCTCTGTCCTTCAGTTGTTCTCCCCGGGTATATTACATTTTGGCGACGAGGATGGGATCCCAACGCCATTTTTAGGGATCATGAAAGGACACAGTGTTCAACCTTCGGGTGGACAAGTTAAGGTGAATTTGTGACACCAAAACTGAATGTTTGGGATGTTTTACCATTAATGCTCATGCAGAATCGTCTGTGTTTACCCTTCGCGGGTATGTATACACTGCGACAGTGGCGGTGATTCTCACAGGTAGCGTGCTGATTCACTGTTCGACGGGATCGGGACAATCATGGCCGTGCCTACGGAATTCATCAGAAGCCTCGGCATGTATGACCGAGCTCGCGAACCAATTCCGTTCTTAGAGTGAGTGGATGGAGGTGTTTTTTCGGACCAATAACTTTATTGAAACCGAAGGTGCAGCTGAGAATATTCAAGCTCAAAATAAAGTAATTAGTGAATGGAAGCAAGCAATTTTTCTAATGGAGATCGGGGCAGATGTCTCCGGAACACTGACAAACCTACTCGCGCCAGGGAAAGCGAAAGTTGCATCATTTGAAGACATTATCGAGAAAGTCAACCACCATTTCGACCCAAAGCCGTTAGAAATAGCAGAGAGCTATAAGTTTGGTACCAGAAACCAAAAACAAAGTGAAGTCATCAGTGAGTACATTGTAGCTCTTAAGAACCTGTCTTTGGATTGTAACTTCGGCACGTTTTTTGATCGTATGTTGCGAGATAATTTTGTGATGTGGACTGGTGGATGAACACTCCGAACCTAACATTTGACATAGCCTGAAAAATTGCCCTATCTATGGAGATGGCATCCAAGAATGCTAAAGAGCTCCGTCCAACTCAAGTGACTAGTGCAGCTGAGGTCTACAGTCAAAAAGCCACCGCCAAACCTAAAGCTGTGAGACCGAGTCAAAAGCATATCATTGAGAGCAGTTCAGTCAATTGTTATCGCTGCAATGGAAATCACTCACCACAGTCCTGCCAATACAGAAATGCAAAGTGTTTTCACTGCCAGAAGCAAGGCTAACAAATTGCAGGGCTAGATCTAAAGCAGGAAGTAAGAACCATTCTAGTGGCAATGCAAAGCAGCGACAACAAAAGGGAGGCATTCACAATATTGAAGTGAACACACGTGATGTTGAAGAACTAGGCATCTACGGTATCTATGCCACTAACACCAACACTAGCAGTCGCGAGAAAGACTTCCGCACAAAGCTTTTGATCAACGAGCAATATATTGATATGTGTATCAACATGTGGCGGACTGCTCTATCATGAGTAAGGACACATAGGAGGGTAGGTTTAATCAAGTGTCACTTACAAGAAGTACCACAGAGTTAAGAAGCTACTGAGGAGAAATCCTAGAGACATGTGGACAAATGGAATGTACAGTTCAACCCAATGGCCAGTGTATTAATTGTAGCGAGCTACAACAGCAGGCCAACTATCATGAACAAAGACTGGTTGAGAAAGTTATAACTAGACTGGAAAAACATCTTCAGTGTAGATGCTTCAAAGAAGTGACTCGACACAATGCTGAACAAGTACGAGAGCATGTTCACAGATAATGAGGGCATCACTGGGTGTGACATGCATATCCGCATCAAGTCCAATGCGAAGCCTGTCTATTGTAAGGCAAGGCTGGTACCCTATGTGTTGAAAAGTCAGGTGGAGGAGGAGCTAGCGAAGTTCAGAGAGAACGGAGTACGAGTAAAAACTGACAAAAGTGGGTGGGCTACCTGATTGTGGTCGTGCCCAAAGCAGGCAAAACTGTACACTTGTGAGGTGACTACAAAGTTACTAACAACCAAGCAGTTGACGATGAGCAGTACCCATTACCTACATCGCAAGATTTGTATGCAGCATCCTCTGGGTCAAAGGTTATTTCCAAGCTTGACCTGTCGCACACTTACGCTCAGCTGAATGTTGACAAAGAGAGTCAACAGTATCTCACCATCAACACACACAAGGGACTGTCTTCATACACCAAGCTGCCGTATAGAAACATAGAAACATAGAAAATAGGTGCAGGAGTAAGCCATTCGGCCCTGCGAGCCTACACCGCCATTCAATGAGTTCATGGCTGAACATGCAACTTCAGCATCCCATTCCTGCTTTCTCACCATACCCCTTGATCCCCCTCACTCCTTTTTGAATATATTTAGTGAATTGGCCTCAACAACTTTCTGTGGTAGAGAATTCCACAGGTTCACCACTCTCTGGGTGAAGAAGTTTCTCCTCATCTCGGTCCTAAATGGCTTACCCCTTATCCTTAGACTGTGACCCCTGGTTCTGGACTTCCCCAACATTGGGAACATTCTTCCTGCATCTAACCTGTCATAATTTTAAACGTTTCTATGAGATCTCCTCTCATTCTTCTGAACTCCAGTGAATACAAGCCCAGTTGATCCAGTCTTTCTTGTTATGTCAGTCCCGCCATCCCGGGAATCAGTCTGGTGAACCTTCGCTGCACTCCCTCAATAGCAAGAATGTCCTCCCTCAAGTTAGGAGACCAAAACTGTACACAATACTCCAGGTGTGGCCTCACCAAGGCCCTGTACAACTGTAGCAACACCTCCCTGCCCCTGTACTCAAATCCCCTCGCTATGAAGGCCAACATGCCATTTGCTTTCTTAACCGCCTGCTGTACCTGCATGCCAACCTTCAATGACTGATGTACCATGACACCCAGGTCTCGTTGCACCTCTCCTTTTCCTAATCTGTCACCATTCAGATAATAGTCTGTCTCTCTGTTTTTAACCTCACATTTATCCACATTATACTTCATCTGCCATGCATTTGCCCACTCACCTAACCTATCCAAGTCACTCTGCAGCCTCATAGCATCCTCCTCGCAGCTCACACTGCCACCCAACTTAGTGTCATCCGCAAATTTGGAGATACTACATTTAATCCCTTCGTCTAAATCATTAATGTACAATGTAAATAGCTCGGGGCCCAGCACAGAACCTTGCGGTACCCCACTAGTCACTGCCTGCCATTCTGAAAAGTACCCATTTACTCCTACTCTTTGCTTCCTGTCTGCCAACCAGTTCTCAATCCACGTCAGCACACTACCCCCAATCCCATGTGCTTTAACTTTGCACATTAATCTCTTGTGTGGGACCTTGTCGAAAGCCTTCTGAAAGTCAAAATACATCACATCAACGGGTTGTCCCTTGGGCCACGTGACCTCCTTCTGTTCTGTATCATTCTATGAAGTCCTAAAGTGTTAGAACTTCCTTGTGTTTCTAATTCTTGTATTATTTCTAATTTTTATGGAATGAGTGAATTTGTACATATGTAACTGGAATGGGTGACTGATACTGTAATGATATTTATATAACAGCTAGGCATTATTCACATTTGTATTATGATACTATTCACTTTAGTTAATGCAGTGGCCATATTGGAGGTCCATTATATGCATAATTTGGAAACAAATTTACCAACCAGTCAGCTAGCAAAATATCAATCTCGCCGAAGCACGATTGTCACAAGAACCAACGTTGAAGGGTAACATATACACATTACTTAATACTCCTAAATCTGATTTTGTGAATCTGAACTCTATATTTGGCACTTACAAAGGCACAACAGTAGATATATAGATCACCAATCAAATTAACGTTGGTAATTCTGCAAACTCCATTAAGTTAGATAACACAAGAGTTAAGTTGCGCTAATTTCAGCAACACATCTTTAATTTCAGAATTCATTACTAACCCATGCTTGTTATATTATCCATTTAAAAAGTTGCTAATATGTAAACTAAACAATGAAATTTACAGTAAGCAGAATAAAAGAACACAATCATCCATGTGATTCCCTTTCTCCCCCCAAAATTTATCCAATTATCTTGAAATCATTCATACCATCCAATTCATCGGCCTTCTCCATTAACTTATTCTACCTCCCATTGCATTAAAGTAAATTCTACCTCACTTCTCTTAATTGTATTTGTGCCCCCTGGTAGTTGAAACCTCTGCCACATTTTGAAATCAATAATTTGATCTTTAAACCTGTACTACTTTAGCATGTGAAAGAGCAGGGCTAATTTTACAAAGTTCAGGTAGCTAATTATTAATTATATTGTATAATTTGGACTTTAAACCTATACTACTTTAGCACATGAAACAACAGCTAATTTTATAAAGCACGTTGCTCCTGTCGAGGCACAGGAGCACCAGCATTTCCTACCCAGAGTCAGTGACATGGTCCATGAGCATCCTCAGCAAAAGGCCTGCCCCAAGTAGGGCCGAACACTAGCAGAAGGGGGGGGAAAATATGGTGTAAGTCCAAAATCGTCCAGGCTATGATGGATAATATTTTGCAAGGAATCCCAAATTACTTATGCAATCAAGACAATGTGCTGATCGCAACAAGCAGTGAGGAAGAAAATCTAGAAGAACTAGATATAGTGCTTCAAAGGTTGAATGCCCACAATGTCAAATTGAAAAGGAGTAAATGTGCTTTGATGCAGCCCAAGGTTGTGTACCGTGGTCTGAAAGTTGCTGCAAATGATTTTCAACCAGTGAAGGAAAAGGTTGATGCTGTCATCAATGCTCCAAAGTCACAGAGTTAAAATCTTTCCTTGGAATGGTCCAGTACCACGCACGTTTCTTACCTGAGTTCGTGATCATGTTAGCTCCATTGCATGAGCTCCTCAAGAAGGATGTCCAGTGGAAGTGGACGAAGGCGCAACAGGAAGCTTACAATTCTTGTAAGAGAAGTCTCTCCAGTGATGCTCTACTTGTGTACTATGACACAGAGCGTGAGCTTAAGTTAGCGTGTGATGCTTCCAGTTACAGTGTGGGAGCTGTCGTAAGCCACGTAATGGATGACGGCCAAGAGAAACCAATCGCGTTCACATCGCAAACCCTCACAAAGAGCGAAAGAAACTGCACGCAAATTGAAAAGGAAGCACTCGCCATAGTGTTTGGAATCAAGAAATTCCGTCAGTTCCTGATCGGCAGAAAGTTTACCCTGATAATCGATCATAAACTGCTGCTAGCAATATTGGGGCCCAAATCTGCCATCCCTGCAATGCCCACATCAAAAATGCAACGTTGGGCAGTGTTGTTCTCACAATATGACTACACGATCGAATATTGCACTTCAAAGCAAAACGCAATTGCAGATGCCTTGTCCAGGTTGCCACATGAGGACTCGTCTGTTGGGAGTGAAGGTGCGATTTGTAAGCTAGGTGCAGTTGTCAAAGACTTTCCCGTGAATGCAACTGAGATTGCAGATGAGACTCAAAAGGACTCCATTCTGTAAAGAGTGTATGAAAACACCTTGAATGGATGGACTGATCAGTGTATGGATACAGAATTGAAACCATTCCATAACCAATGTACTGAACTGTCTTGTGAGCAACGTTGTATCAAGTGGGGAAACAGAGTGATGGTACCTACTTCTTTGAGAGATAGAATTCTGGACGAACTTCATACTGAACATCCAGGGATCATCAGTATTAAATCAATTGCAAGAAGCTTTGTTTACTGGCCTGAGTTGAACAGTGATCTTGACCCACTTGATCATGAACACATAGGTGAGTTTGACTCAGTTCAGACTTCAGTAACTGAAGTATCAGGCTCAAACAAGTCTGAGATAGAAACACGATCATCTGTGAGTCAGAACCAAAACAACCCGAACATTGGTTCAACGCCAAAACCTTCTGTAAGGAGATGAGGAAGGCTCCGCTAACCTGTTATTAAACTGGATTTGTAGTTCATTTAAAATAAAAAAATCCAGGGGTTTTTGTTATGTGGTACATGTAATGCTGGGAAAGGTGGAATCATAGTTTGGTTGTATTTGAGAGGGAAATACATGCATTTTTCTAAGGGGGAAAGCTCCTTGACCAGGACTGTAATCATGTGACTTTGCCATATGATCTTTTATTATTAATACATCAGTAGTTGCATTACATCAGTAGTCCACTAGGTGGAGCTCTATTACACTACCAAGTATATTACACGGAATGTAATGTCGGCACCTGTGAGTATACTCACAGGTTTGTAGAGCTGTTCACAAACCCCCCCCCCCCCCAAAAAAAAGAGGGCAGTTATAAGTGTCTGGAGTGTCCCCCAGATCGGGGAGCACTCGATCTAATGTTTATGTTGTCTCTCAAAAGAGTTGTAGAGCTGTTGAGCAAAAACCACAAAAAAAAACAAAAAGAGGGCACTTGTTTGAAAGTGTTTGGAGTGTCCCCCAAATCAGGGGGCACTTGAGTTAATGTTTATTTTCTCCAACCAAAAGAGTTGTAGCTATCGAGGGGGTCGTTCAGCCCGACTGCCTGCCTCTTCTGCGGTTACATCCGAGCCAGGGTGTCCTTAGAGATGGGGCACGCGGTGTCCACCGGTACGCTCGTGGCCTTCCGTGAGAGGTGGGCACCGGAGGGACTGGAGTGCATCATCACTCCCGGCAACCAAATTTTAATTTGATTTTATATGTTTTAAAGTTTAATTTATTTTAATTGCCGGGTTTTAGTGCCCCCCTCCCCTTTTACAGGGGGCACTTGTAAATGATATGATTTTAATGCCCCCCCCAAAAAATCACAAAAAACCCCACAAAACCCCCCCCCAAAAAAAACAAAAAAGAGGGCAGTTAAAAGTGTCTGGAGTGTCCCCCAGATCGGGGGGCACTCGATCTAATGTTTATTTTGTACTCCCCAAAAGAGTTGTAGAGCTGTTGAGCAAAAACCACAAAAAAACCCAAAAAAGGGCACTTGTTTGAAAGTGTTTGGAGTGTCCCCCAAATCAGGGGGCACTTGAGTTAATGTTTATTTTCTCCAATCAAAAGAGTTGTAGAGCTGCTGAGCGATCGAGGGGGTCGTTCAGCCCGACTGCCTGCCTCTCTTCCGTGCGTACATCTGAGCCAGGGTATCCTTGGAGATGGAGCACGTGGTGTCCACCGGTACGCTCGCGGCCTTCCGCGAGAGGTGGGCACCGGCGGGTCTGGAGTGCATCATCACCCCCGGCAACCAAATTTTAATTTGATTTTATATGTTTTAAAGTTTAATTTGTTTTAATTGCCAGTGTAAACAGATACGACTGTTCGTGCCACAGTGTAATAAATCGATTCTAGATTTTTATGGACTTATTGGACATTCTTTTATAGGGGGCACTTGTAAAATATATGGTTTTAATGCCCCCCCAAAATTTTTTTAAAAAAACACAAAAAAACAAAAAAATCAAAAAACATTTAAAAAAAAGGGGCAGTTGAAAAGTATCTGGAGTGTCCCTAGATTGGGGCCACTTGAACTAATGTTTATTTTGTGTCCCCAAAAGAGTTGTACAGCTGTTGAGCGATCAAGGGGGTCATTCAGCCTGATTGCCTGCCTCTCTTCCATGTGTACATCCGAGCCAGGGTGTCCTTGGAGATGGAGCACGCGGTGTCCACCATTACACTCGCGGCCTTCCACGAGAGGTGGGCACCGGAGGGACTGGAGTGCATCATCACTCCTGGCAACCAAATTTTAATTTGATTTTATACGTTTTAAAGTTTAATTTGTTTTAATTGCAGGGTTTTTAGTGCCCCCTTCCCCTTTTATAGGGGGCACTTGTAATAATTTATGCTTTTAAAGCCCAAAAAAACCCCCACGAAAAACACAAAAACACCACAAAAAAAAAACACAAAAAAAAGGGCATTGATAAGTGGTTGGAGTGTCCCCCAGATTAGGGGGCACTTGATTTAATTGTTTACTTTTCTCCAATTAAAAGAGTTGTCGAGCTGTTGAGCGATCAAGTGGGTCATTCAGCCCGACTGCCTGCCTCTCTTCCACGCTTACATCAAAGTCAGGGTGTCCCTAGAGATGGAGCACGCGGTGTACGCTCGCGGCCTTCCGCGAGAGGTGGGCGCCGGAGGGACTGGAATGCATCATTTCAACGGGGAACAGAATGTTAATTTGATTTAATTTGATTTGATTTGACATGGATTCCCTTTATGTTGAATTGTTAATTTGTCTTTTTGGAACCTTAAAAAAAAACAAGGGGACACCTGAATGAAAGTTTCTGGAGTGTGACCCCCCCTCCCTTTAATCAGGGGGCACTTGATTTACAGGTACAACAAAATAGTTGTAGAGCTGTTGAGTTGGGAGTGGCTTAGCCAATCACATGATGTTCACAAGACTCAATAAAACCCCAGCCAGTTGGGTTCAGGGGATCCATGATGAGGCAGGTGGTTGTGAGCCTGGTGGATGAACCGGTAATGTGTAGTGTGATTGTTAAACCTTTGTTAATAAACCAACTCAATGTGCTGCAATAAATTCTTAAGTAAAGAACCCATGAAGCAAATGACTATTTTTGGAGCTGTTAAACCACCAGGGGCTTGGGAATGAATCTCAGTGTTGCCCACACGGAGAGGGGCTGGCTGTAGAAACATGAAAAGTGGAAAGAGGGTGCGTAAGGCATCCATCATTACCTCGCACTATAATCGGGAGGCAGGAGAATCCCTTCAAATAGGCAGACAATAAAGAATTAATTGGGCAAGGATTAATACTGAACATAATACAAATGTTGAGGAATAATAAGACACAGCATGAAAATATAGCAGGGAATGACTGTACCGAAATAAATGTAGCTCCTATAGAACGGAGCGACTGCACGAAAACTAACAGCTTTTCTAAAGTTCTTCTTTGTTATACCATGATCCTGGTCCCACTCGCTGATCCTCTGCTATTGCTGTTGCTCAGTGCCTGAAATGGGATAGGGTTCCTGTTGGCAGCCCTACATCTCGTGCCTTGATGAGCATAAACATTCACCCTTCCAAAAAAAGGTTTTAATAAAAAAAACTTGTCCCACGTATGACAGCATCACATTCTTTCTCCAGTGACATCATGAATGGGGAATGCTCCCCCACAATCCAAACTCTCTTCACACTGGGGCTCCAATTCACCGTGAACCTTGTCTGTAACCAGGAACTGGAAAGCAGGTTAGCAATAAAGACTGACTTAACTGGCACGGGAACTGTTAGTACCTTGGTTGTAATGTATTTGCTTCATGGGTTCTTTGCTTAAGAATTCATAGCAACACATTGCTATTAAGAACTTGTTGGTTTGTTAACAAAGGTTTAACAATCACACTACACATTACCAGTTCATCCACCAGGCTCACAACCACCTGCCTCGTCGCGGAACCCCGAACCCAACTGGCTGGGGTTTTATTGAGTCTTGTGAACATCATGTGACTGGCTAAGCCACTCCCATTGCAACAACTCTACAAACCTGTGAGCATACTCACAGATGTATACATTACATCGGTTGAATATACTTTCAAGAGTATTTTGTTTGTTTGTTTGTTCATATCTTCTGCGACTATTTTGTTGCCACCTGTACCATCCCATCTCCATCTACGGTCAATGGATTGCTGTTGGTACATTTCTCCCCTCCACAACTATTATCTTTTCCCTTTAGGTCCCTGCCCATTGCAACCATAGACAAATGCATTGTCACCTGACGATATTGACCCTCAGTGGCAGGCTGTTCAAGGATGAATGAGCAGAATCACACTTAATTAAATTCAGACAAGCATGTAGGACAAGCCCAGTTGCTCTGGTACTTAGTAACACTTCTAATTTGCTTGAAAGAGTACATTTCAAGAACTTTTTCTTGCTCTGCATGATTTGGTCAGTGAAAGCAGACAATGCAACACTCTGCCTACCTGACCTCATAATCATCACTATGTTGCATCATTGAAAATGTCAGCTTGGCCTGCAGGAGTAACTATCAACATCATGAATGGCTGTGTGTGATACTAGCCTGAGAGAGCATCCAGCAACATGCTGAAAGTGGAGATCATGAGCCCGGTGAAGATGAGTCTGGTGGACGTCAGCAAGATCTTCTCGATGCTCCAGCCCAGAAACCAAGATGACAACGTGGAAGTGAATCAAATCAACCAAGCTGTCTCCAGAAATGATGACAAGCTCTTGGTTGACCTTTTGTCCCAGAAGAGGTACAACCAGTTTATCAATAATCGGAGTGGCTGGGGTGTGCCGGGTACTCCCCTGCGCCTGGCAGCCTCCAAGGGCCACCTGAGCTGCCTGGAGATCCTCTTGAGCCACAGTGCCGAGGTGGACAGCTTGGACGTGAAGGCTCAGACCCCTTTGTTCACAGCTGTTAGCGGCCGGCACTTACCCTGTGTCCAAGCTCTACTCAGAGCGGGGGCCAACCCAAACGGAAGCATCTACAACAACTGCTCGCCTGTGCTCACTGCGGCCAGAGAGGGGGATGAGGACATTTTGAAAGCCCTGCTGGAGCATGGGGCCGAAGTCAACGTGCGATCCAAGGTGCCCGTGTGGGCCTCCAACGCCTGTGCCTGCAGCGGCCCACTCTACCTCGCCTCGGTGTACAGGCACCACGAGTGCTTCCGGCTGCTGCTCCTGTACGGAGCGGACCCCGACTTCAACTGCACGGAGCAGAGACTCTTGGCAAAGATCAAACAACCAAAGACAGTCCTGGAGATGTGCCTCAGGTACGGCTGTGGGCCTCAGTACATTCAGCTGCTCATCGACTTTGGAGCAAACCTTTACCTCCCAGGGCACACCCCAGTAAAAAATACACAACAGAACAAAGCAGCGGAACTTCTCGGCCGAGCCACAGGCAAGTTATAAAGCAACAGGATTCCTTAAAATAAAATCGATCGGGGGCTTCCCAAATGCCTAATGGGTAAAGAAACTGGCATCCCGGTGAACTAGTAAGAGCATTCCCGGTTTGTACTGAGATAACTGATATCAGCATTTCTTCACACTAAGGGGAGTGGAAATCGGGAACTCTCTCCCCAAAAAGGCTGTTGAGGCTGGGGGGGAGGGGTGGGGGTCAGGATGGGGTGGGGGGTTAGGGGTGGGTCAATTGAAAATGTCAAAGCTGGGATTGATAGCTTTTTGTGGGGTATGGGTATTAAGGGTTAGGGAATTAAGGTGGGTAGATGGAGTTACAATATAGATCAGCTATGATCTAATTGAATGGCAGAACAGGCTCGAGGGGCTGAATGGCCTGTTCCTATGAGGCGATTTTCGGCTCCACTCCACTCCATTTTTCACCCTGGAGCGGCAGCAATGGCGGCGGTGAGGTGTTCTGGCCGGGCGCTCAGCCTCCAGCGCCCCGCAGCGATTCTCGGGTCCAGTTTAGTTACCCACTACTGCATGTTTGGTTGAATATTAAGAGAATCAAGGGATATGGGGACAGTGCAGGAATGTGTAGTTGAGGTGGAATGTCAGCCATGATCTTATTGAATGGCGGAGTAGGCTCGAGGGGCTGAATGGTCTACTCATAAGAACATAAGAAATAGAACAGGAGTAGGCCATACGGCCACTCGAGCCTGCTCTGCCATTCAATAAGATCATGGCTGATCTGATCATGGACTCAGCTCCACTTCCCTGCTCGCTCCCCATAACTCCTGATCCCATTATCATTTAAGAAACTGCCTATTTCTGTCTTAAATTTATTCAATACCCCAGTTTTCACAGATCTATGAGGCAGCAAATTCCACAGATTTACAACCCTCTTGAGAGAAGACTTTTATCCTCATCTCAGTTTTAAATGGTCGGCCCCTTATTCTAAGATCATGCCCTCTAGTTCTAGGCTCCCCCATCAGTGGAAACATCCTCTCTGCATCCACCTTGTCAAGCCCCCTCATAATCTTATACGTTTCGATAAGATCACCTCTCATTCTTCTGAATTCCAATGAGTAGAGGCCCAACCTACTCAACCTTTCCTCATAAGTCAACCCCCTCATCCCTGGAATCAATCTAGTGAACCTTCTCTGAACTGCCTCCAAAGCAAGTATATCCTTTCGTACTCCTGCTCCTAATTCGCATGTTCTTCTGTTTCCAGCTCAGCCGAGATCCTTGATGTCACTGACCAGAATAGCCATCCGCAAGTACCTCAAACGAATAAGCAGCCTGCATTCCATTGACCAACTGGACATACCGCTAATCCTGAGGAAATACTTGAAGCACCAGACCTGAGAGGAATACAGTGGTTGTGTGGATGGTAAAAGCAGTGCACGCTCACTCACTCCCTCCCCCCTGGCAGCTGAGAGAGGGGAGAGTCAGACCTACTGGCAGAAAGATTCCATCCCCCCTGCCCCCCTGCCAACCGTTTTGTACTCTTGCAGTTCAATGTAATTGTCCCAACCATCTGATTACAAGCAGAATTCCTTGAATCCACTCTATGTAGTAAGTTATTCCATAAGCTATAGTAAAGAAAGATGTTCAAAGAATGATGTATTCTCGGCATGAATTTCAGAAAGCTCAGAAAGACTGGTAAATGGCCCGTGACATTGTTCACGGCCAGTTACTGATTACGTTTTATTTTTAAACACAAGCTGCCGATAAAGTGGGAGAGAGACTTCATGAACTCACTCCACCCCGCCAACTAATGGCTACAGACTGCAACTACACCGTGACTTGACAGCAAAAATTGAATGAGAAATGTTGATGCAGCAATTAACAATGGCAAATGTTAACAGAAAAGCGTGACCAAAAAATCGTGACAACAAGAAGTTTGCGGACCAGAGTTGCGGAGCCTATGCAGGAACTTTAAAATGTCATGGCCTTGGGTACATTTTTAGAGTAAGTGAGGAGCACTCAACAATAATTGCCATTTATTTAGAGCCTTTAACATAGTACATTTCCCAAGGCGTTTCGCAGGAGCGTTATCAAACAACATTTGATACCAAGCCATATAAGGAGATATTAGGAGAGATGACGGTCACAGAAGTAGGTTTTCAGGGGTGCCTTAAAGGAAGAGGAAGAGGCGGAGAGGCAGAGAGGTTTCGGGAGGGAATTCTAGAGCGTAGCGCCCAGGCAGCTGAAGGCACGGCTGCCAATGGTGGAGCAATGAAAATCGGGGATGCGCAAGAGGCCAGAATTGGAGGAGTGCAGCATTCTTGCAGGCTTGTAGGGCTGGAAGAGGTGACAGAGATAGGGAGGAACAATGCCATGGAGGGATTTGAAAACAAGAATGATCATTTTAAAATGAAGGCATTGCCGGACTGGGAGCCAATGTACGTCAGCGAGCACAGGGATGATGGGTGAACGGCACTTGGTGAGAGTTAGGATACGGGAGGCAAAGTTTTGGATGAGCTTAAGTTTACGGATTGTACACAGTTGGAGGCCAGCCAGGGGAGCACTGGAGTAATCGAGTCCAGAGGTCACAAAGGCATTAATGTCAGCTGTGGCTCAGTGAGCTAGCACACTTATCTCTGAATCAGAGGGTTGTGGGTTCAAGTACCATTCCAGGAACTTAAGCACATAAATCTAGGCCGACACTCCAGTGCAGTCTTTTGAATGAGACATTAAACCAAGGCCCTGTCTGCTCTCTCAGGTGGACGTGAAAGATCCCATGGTACTATTCTGAAGAAGAGCAGGGGTATTATCTCCGTTGTCCTGGCTAATATTTATCCCTCAATCAACATCACAAAAACAGATTATCTGATCATCACCACATTGCTGTTTGTGGGAGCTTGCTGTGCGCAAGTTGGTTGCCGCATTTCCCACATTACAACAGTTACACTCCAAAAGTACTTAATTGTCTATAAAGCATTTTCAGACATCCGGTGGTCGTGTGAGGCACTATATAAATGCAAATCTTTCTTTAATGAGGGTTTCAGCAGAAGATAATCTGATGCAGGGGCAGAGATATGTGATGTTACGGAGATAACATTTGATTGTTATTAATTATGTTTAACTTTTATCCCAATTCAATAATTTTATTTAACTGTTGTTAATTTTGGTTTGCAGCAGTAACTCCTCAGCTTTGCCCCTGATTTCATCCTCTTCCTTAATAACTCACCCAGCCTGAACCAGGCTTGGCATTCTACTCACCTGAACTGAGCATCAGACCCCACTGACATCCCACCGAGACCACCTGTTTTCTCTCCTGAAATATCAGTTCACCCTGACCATCGCTTAAACCTTCATCCGTGGTCTTATCACGCTCAAGCTTGGTTCTCCAATGCTTCCTTTGCCGGTATACAAAAACTCCAACTCATTCACAGCCCTGCCTCCAATCCGTCACCCACTCCTGCTCCCCTCAACCTCACTGACCTCCCCCCAGCTCCCAATCCTCCAGTGCACTGATTTCAAAATCCCTCTTGTCCTCTCTCCTCCTGATCTCTGTGACCTCTTCCACCCTCTACCTCCTGACCTCTCCAACCTCCTACAGCTCTCGCCCCTCCCGACCAATCCAACCTCCTACATACCTAAACCCTACCAACCTCCTTCGTCCTGTAAATTTTTCCTTTTCAAACATCCCCTCCAGCCCCATAACCCACCCCCCAAGTTGTCTGCGCTCCTCTAATTCTGCCCTCCTGAGCATCCCCGATTATAATCGCACAACGATTGGTGGCCGTGCCTTCTGTTGCCTAGGCCCCAAGCTCTGAAACTCCCTGCCTAAACTTCTCCACCTCGCTATCCTCCTTCAAGACACTCCTTAAAACATACCTCTTTGACCAAGCTTTTGGTCACCTGCGCAAATAGCTCCTTATGTGGATTGGTGTCAAATTTTTATCACATAACAAACATAGAAACATAGAAAGTAGGTGCAGGAGCAGGCCATTCAGCCCTTCGAGCCTGCACCACCATTCAATATGATCATGGCTGATCATGCAACTTCAGTACCCCATTCCTGCTTTCTCTCCATACCCCTTGATCCCTTAGATGTGAGGGCCACATCTAACTCCCTTTTGAATATATCTAACGAACTGGCCTCAACAACTTTCCATGGTAGAGAATTCCACAGGTTCACAATTCTCTGAGTGAAGAAGTTTCTCCTCATCTTGGTCCTAAATGGCTTACCCCTTATCCTTAGACTGTGACCTCTGGTTCTGGACTTCGCCAACATCAGAAACATTCTTCCTGCATCTAACTTGTCCAATCCCGTCAGAATTTTAGATGTTTTGATGAGATCCCCTCTCATTCTTCTAAATTACAGTGAATATAAGCCTAGTCGATCCAGTCTTTCTTCATATGTCAGTCCTGCCATCCCGGGAATCAGTGTGGTGAACCCTCGCTGCACTCCCTCAATAGCAAGAATGTCTTTCCTCAGATTAGGAGACCAAAACTGCACACAATACTCAAGGTGTGGTCTCACCAAGGCCCTGTACAACTGCAGTAAGACCTCCCTGCTCCTATACTCAAATCCCCTTGCTATGAAGGCCAGCATGCCATTTGCTTTCTTTACTGCCTGCTGTACCTGCATGCCTACCTTCAATGACTGATGTACCATCACACCCAGGTCTCATTGCACCTCCCCTTTTACTAATCTGTCACCATTCAGATAATAATCTGCCTTCCTGTTTTTGCCACCAGAGTGGATTACCTCACATTTATCTACATTATACTGCATCTGCCATGCATTTGCTCATTCACCTAACCTGTCCAAGTCCCCCTGCAGCCTCCTAGCATCCTCCTTGCAGCTCGCACTGCCACCCAGCTTAGTGTCATCTGCAAACTTGGAGATATTACATTAAATTCCTTTATCTAAATCATTAATGTATATTGTAAATAGCTGGGATCACAGCTCTGAACCCTGCGGCACTCCATTAGTCACTACCTGCCATTCTGAAAAGGACCCGTTTATTCCCACTCTTTGCTTCCTGTCTGCCAACCAGTTCTCTATCCACGTTAATACATTACTCCCAATACCATGTGCCTTAATCTCTTGTGTGGGACCTTGTCAAAAGCCTTTTGAAACATAGAAACATAGAAACATAGAAAATAGGTGCAGGAGCAGGCCATTCAGCCCTTCTAGCCTGCACCGCCATTCAATGAGTTCATGGCTGAACATGAAACTTCAGTACCCCCTTCCTGCTTTCTCGCCATAACCCTTGATCCCCCGAGTAGTAAGGACTTCATCTAACTCCCTTTTGAATATATTTAGTGAATTGGCCTCAACTACTTTCTGTGGTAGAGAATTCCACAGGTTCACCACTCTCTGGGTGAAGAAGTTTCTCCTCATCTCGGTCCTAAATGGCTTACCCCTTATCCTCAGACTGTGACCCCTGGTTCTGGACTTCCCCAACATTGGGAACATTCTTTCTGCATCTAACCTGTCTAAACCCGTCAGAATTTTAAACGTTTCTATGAGGTCCCCTCTCATTCTTCTGAACTCCAGTGAATACAAGCCCAATTGATCCAATCTTTCTTGATAGGTCAGTCCCGCCATCCCGGGAATCAGTCTGGTGAACCTTCGCTGCACTCCCTCAATAGCAAGAATGTCCTTCCTCAAGTTAGGAGACCAAAACTGTACACAATACTCCAGGTGTGGCCTCACCAAGGCCCTGTACAACTGTAGCAACACCTCCCTGCCCCTGTATTCAAATCCCCTCGCTATGAAGGCCAACATGCCATTTGCTTTCTTAACCGCCTGCTGTACCTGCATGCCAACCTTCAATGACTGATGTACCATGACACCCAGGTCTCGTTGCACCTTCCCTTTTCCTAATCTGTCACCATTCAGATAATAGTCTGTCTCTCTGTTTTTACCACCAAAGTGGATAACCTCACATTTATCCACATTATACTTCATCTGCCATGCATTTGCCCACTCACCTAACCTATCCAAGTCACTCTGCAGCCTAATAGCATCCTCCTCGCAGCTCACACTGCCACCCAACTTAGTATCATCCGCAAATTTGGAGATACTGCATTTAATCCCCTCGTCTAAATCATTAATGTACAATGTAAACAGCTGGGGCCCCAGCACAGAACCTTGCGGCACTCCACTAGTCACTGCCTGCCATTCTGAAAAGTACCCGTTTACTCCTACTCTTTGCTTCCTGTCTGACAACCAGTTCTCAATCCACGTCAGCACACTACCCCCAATCCCATGTGCTTTAACTTTGCACATTAATCTCTTGTGTGGGACCTTGTCGAAAGCCTTCTGAAAGTCCAAATATACCACATCAACTGGTTCTCCTTTGTCCACTTTACTGGAAACATCCTCAAAAAACTCTAAAAGATTTGTCAAGCATGATTTCCCTTTCATAAATCCATGCTTGGACCGATCCTGTCACTGCTTTCCAAATGCGCTGCTATTACATCTTTAATAATTGATTCCAGTATTTTCCCCACCACCGATGTCAGGCTAACTGGTCTATAATTTCCTGTTTTCTCTCTCCCTCCTTTGTTAAAAGTGGGGTTACATTAGCTACCCTCCAAACCATAGGAACGGAACCAGAGTCCATGAAATGTTGGAAAATGACCACCAATTCATCTACTATTTCTAGGGCCACTTCCTTAAGTACTCTGGGATGCAGACTATCAGGCCCTCGGGATTTATTGGCCTTCAGTTCCTTCAATTTCCCTACACCATTTCCTGACTAATAAGGATTTCCCTCAGTTCCCCCTTCTCGCTAGACCCTTGGTCCCCTAGTATTTTATTCGTTCTTCCTTAGTGAAGACAGAACCAAAGTATTTGTTCAAATGGTCTGTCATTTCCTTGTTCCCCATTATGAATTCCCCTGATTCTGTCTACAAGGGACCTATATTCGTCTTCATTAATCTTTTTCTCTTCACATATCTATAAAAGCTTTTGCAGTCAGTTTTTTGTTCCCTGCAAGCTTACTCTCATGCTCTAATTTCGCCCTCCTAATTAAACCCTTAGTCCTCCTCTGCTGAATTCTAAATATCTCCCAGTCCTGAGGATTTCTGCTTTTTCTGGCGAATTTATATGCCTCTTCCTTGGATTTAACACTTTCCCTAATTTCCCTTGTTAGCCATGGTTGAGCCACCTTCCCTTTTTTATTCTTACGCCACACAGGGATGTACAATTGTTGTAGTTCATCCATGTGATCTTTAAATGTCTGCCATTGCCTATCCACCGTCAACCCTTTAAGTATCATTCTCCAGTCTATCCTAGCTGATTCATGCCTCATACCGTCAAAGTTTCCTTTCTTTAAGTTCAGGACCCTAGTCTCTAAATTAACTGTGTGACTCTCCATCTTAATAAAGAATTCTACCATATTATGGTCACTCTTCCCCAAGGGGCCCCGCACGACCAGATTGCTAATTAATCCTCTCTCGTTACACAAGACCGAGTCTAGGATGGCCTGCTCTCTAGTTGGTTCCTCGACATATTGGTCTAGAAAACCATCCCTTATACACTCCAGGAAATCCTCCTCCACAGTATTGCTACCAGTTTGGTTAGCCCAATCAATATGTAGATTAAAGTCACTGCTATACCCTTATTGCACGCGTCCCTAATTTCCTGTTTGATGCCATCCCCAACCTTCCTACTACTGTGTACACAACTCCCACTAACGCTTTCTGCCTTTGGTGTTGCGCAGCTCTACCTATATAGATTCCACATCATCCAAGTTAATGTCCTTCCTTACTATTGCGTTAATCTCCTTTTTAACCGGTAACGCTACCCCACCTCCTTTTCCTTCCTGTCTGTCCTTCCTGAATATTGAATACCCCTGGATAGAAACATAGAAAATAGGTGGAGTAGGCCATTCGGCCCTTCTAGCCTGCACCGCCATTCAATGAGTTCATGGCTGAACACGCACCTTCAGTACCCCATTCCTGCTTTCTCGCCATACCCCTTGATCCCCCGAGTAGTAAGGACTTCATCTAACTCCTTTTTGAATATATTTAGTGAATTGGCCTCAACAACTTTCTGTGATAAAGAATTTCACAGGTTCACCATTCTCTGGGTGAAGAAGTTTCTCCTCATCTCGGTCCTAAATGGCTTACCCCTTATCCTTAGACTGTGACCCCTGGTTCTGGACTTCCCCAACATTGGGAACATTCTTCCTGCATCTAACCTGTCGAAACCCGTCAGAATTTTAAACGTTTCTATGAGGTCCCCTCTCATTCTTCTGAACTCCAGTGAATACAAGCACAGTTGATCCAGTCTTTCTTGATAGGTCAGTCCCGCCATCCCGGGAATCAGTCTGGTGAACCTTCGCTGCACTCCCTCAATAGCAAGAATGTCCTCCCTCAAGTTAGGAGACCAAAACTGTACACAATACTCCAGGTGTGGCCTCACCAAGGCCCTGTACAACTGTAGCAACACCTCCCTGCCCCTGTACTCAAATCCCCTCGCTATGAAGGCCAACATGCCATTTGCTTTCTTAACCGCCTGCTGTACCTGCATGCCAACCTTCAATGACTGATGTACTATGACACCCAGGTCTAGTTGCACCTCCCCTTTTCCTAATCTGAGTTCCCAGCCTTGGTTACCTTGGAGCCATGTCTCCGTAATCCCAATTATATCATATCCGTTAACAGCTATCTGCGCAGTCAATTCATCCACCTTATTACGAATGCTCCTCACATTGAGACTCAGAGCCTTCAGGTTTGTTTTTTTAACACTCTTTGTCCTTTTAGAATTATGTTGTAATGTGGCCCTTTTTGATTTTTGCCCTTGATTTCTCTGCCCTCCACTCTTGCTTTTCTCCTTCCTACCGTTTGCTTCTGCCCCCTTTTTACTTCCCTCTGCCTCCCTGCATAGATTCCCATCTCCCTGCCTTTTTAGTTTAAACTCTCCCCAACAGCACTAGCAAACACTCCGCCTAGGACATAGGTTCCGGTCCTGCCCAGGTGCAGACCGTCCGGTTTGTTCTAGTCACAACTCCCCCAGAACCGGTTCCAATGCCCCAGGAATTTGAATCCCTCCCCCTTGCACCATTCCTCAAATCACGTATTCATCTGACCTATCCTGCAATTCCTACTCTGACTAGCATGTGGCACTGGTAGCAATCCTGAGATTACTACCTTTGAGGTCCTACTTTTTAATTTAATTCCTAGCTCCCTAAATTCAGCTTGTAGGACCTCATCCCGTTTTATACCTATATCGTTGGTACCGATATGTACCACAACAGCTGGCTGTTCACCCTCCCCCTCCAGAATGCCCTGCAGCCGCTCTGAGACATCCTTGCACTTGCACCAGGGAGGCAACATACCATCCTGGAGTCTCGTTTGCGGCCACAGAAACACCTATCTATTCCCCTTACAATAGAATCCCCTATCACTATAGCTCTCCCACTCTTTTTCCTACCCTCCTGTGCAACAGAGCCACCCCATGGACTTGGCTGCTGCTGCCTTCCCCTGATGAGCCATCTCCCCCAACAGTACCCAAGGTGGTGTATCTGTTTTGGAGCGAAATGACCGCAGGGGACACCCGCACTATCTTTCTTCCACTGCTCTGCCTGATGGTCACCCATTCCCTATCTGCCTGAGTGACCTTTACCTGCGGTATGACCACTAAATGTGCTATTCACGACATCCTCAGCATGAATCCATCCGCAGCTCCAGTGCCTCCTATGAAGTGCCTTGGGACGTTTCACTACATTAAAGGTGCTATATAAATACAAATTGTTGTTGCTGTTATTTATTCAATAATTAAAATGAGAATAAACCTTCTAACTCTTTCACCTCTTGCTGCTCTTCTTTCTCACTCTCTCGTCCCATTTTCTCTTTCTGGCTGTCCTCCCACTTTTTCCCCTTTCTGTAATCCCCCCCATCTCCTTTGCCTCTCCCTCTTGCCTCCCTGTCTCTCTTTTCTCCCTCTCTTCCCCCATCCCACCTTGCACGAGCACGGATCTTCCTATGACTGCTGCGGTTCGCAGTTTGGGCACATGCCCCACACTTGATACTTGTCGCTGCCGTTCCCTTCATGCTTTGCAAGGCTGTGCCAAGTTCCTTCTGTTATTGCTGAGGAATCCATAATGTGTCACTTGTCTTTCACCCCAAGGGTCTCAGCTCTCTCTTAAAGGGGCTAGCAGCTCCGTTTTCAAGTTTGAGTCTTGAACAAGCTATTCGACAGTGACAGCCATCACAGCTCAGCCTGAATCTGCCGCACTCTACTTCCTGGTGCCCAGAAGCAGGGACCCTGACAGTTCTTTCCCCCTCCCTAGCCAGGGGCTCAGAAGCTTCAATTCATCCTTAAACAAAATGATAAAAATGAGCACTGGGAGCTAAATACCAGAGGAGTGTTCCGTCTATTAAGTAACAGGCTGTTTAGAGGTTCAAGTATCCCTTTAAACACAGTGGGCTGGATTTATGGTCTGTTGCCACCTCTGTTTTTGCCCCGGAGGGGCGGTAATGGCAGCGGAAAGCATTTCCGGGCAGCAGCCAGCTTCCAGCACACCGCCGGGACATTCGGTGCCGGTTTCGGCGGGGCGTGGAGCAGTACCTCCCGGGAGGGATGAGCCGGTATGCAACGTCCCTGGTTGTGACACTGGCTCGATATTTGGTTCGCGCCCGATCCGTAGCGCCCTGCAGTGCCCCCTAGTGGGACCGCCTGGGAAAGCGGGCAGTACAAACTATAGCAGCCGCAGTGAGGGAAGGAATGTCGACCTGAGTTAAGTGTGATTGTTCGTTATATTTTTATTTTTATTGATGTGGTGTCAGTAGGGTATTGGGAATGTTTTTTGTTGTTTTTTTCTCACATTTTATTTTACCATGGAAGTCTCTCTTATGGCACTACAAAGCCGACTGTTTAGCTCGGGATTTTCAGTTGCTCAGCCGGCCCAGCGCCCTACAAGAGATGTAGAACGCCTCCCTTAGCGCTCCGCCCCACACTCAGGGCCCAGCTGGTGAACTTTGCGGCTGGAGACACAAACTATGTCCCAATGCAAAATGTACCGCCCCGCCCAGATTAACGTCGCAACAGAGGCGCGACCGAATTTGCACCCCACTGTAACTTAAAGGAATTGCACTGTCTACATCAGACACTAGATGTCACCCTTGTTCCGCTGACTCTCCATCACCCTAAAGTGCTCATTGTGAATCAGACTTGCAGGTGCAAAGCTTCCAGTGCTGTCATGTATATTATTCTGGAGAAATACCACCAACGATGTCTCCGCGAGATCCTGCAAATCCCCTGGGAGGACAGACACACCAATGTTAGTGTCCTCGACCAGGCTAACATCCCCAGCATCGAAGCACTTGATCAGCTCCGCTGGGCAGACCACATTGTTCGCATGCCAGACACGAGGCTCCCAAAGCAAGCGCTCTACTCGGAACTCCTTCACGGAAAACGAATGAAAGGTGGGCAGAGGAAACGTTACAAGGACACCCTCAAAGCCTCCCTGATAAAGTGCAACATCCCCACTGACACCTGGGAGTCCCTGGCCACAGACCGCCCTAAGTGGAGGAAGTGCATCCAGGAGGGCGCTGAGCACCTCGAGTCTCATCGCCGAGAGCATGCACAAACCAAGCGCAGGTAGCGGAAGGAGCGTGCTGCAAACCTGTCCCACCCTCCCCTTCCCTCAACCACTGTCTGTCCCACCTGTGACAGGGACTGTGGTTCTCGTATTGGACTGTTCAGCCACCTAAGGACTCATTTTTAAGAGTGGAAGCAAGTCTTCCTCGATTCTGAGGGACTGCCTATGATGATGATGGTATATTATCCACGTACAGCAGGAGTACAGCCCAGCGTTCTGGGGAAACCATACATTGGGCACACATATCAAAATATGGCCATGACATTGAGAGAGCCCCAGCCAGCCGATGGTCTCCAAACCCCACATAGAATCATACAACACAGAAATACATGCATGGTAACGTTACACAGTCAGTAGAACATGCATAGTTACATCATATAACCAGTAGCATATGCATGGTTACATTATATACTGGCATCCCCCGCCATGCGAGAGAACACCATCGGCAGGTCGGGGCTATAAATAGAGCTGGAGCTAGCCTCTGAAGGGAGCAGCGCTAGCCATTCCAGGGGGGCAACAGATTCGAGGAGAGCGACTGGATTGATGTCACCAAAATACAGCTTGGAACGTGGGCGGGACCATTGGCGGGGTTGGGACCCAGGTGCAGTAGGAGAGGCGGCGGGCAGCAGAGGAGCGGCGGGGTTGGGCCAAGGTGCGGCGAGAGTTCCGGCCCTAGGAAAGGTAAAAGTTCGGGGCCCAGGAAAGGCAATGGTTCGGGGCCCAGGAGAGGTGAGAGTTCGGGTCCAGGAACGGTGAGAGATTGGGGCCCAGGAGCGGCAAGAGTTCAGGGCCCAGGAGAGGCGAGAGTTCGGGGCCCAGGAGAGGCGAGAGTTCGGGGCCCAGGAGAGGTGAAAGGTCGAGGCCCGGGAGAGGCGAGAGTTCGGGGCCCAGGAGAGGCGAGAGTTCGGGGCCCAGGAGAGGCGAGAGTTCGGGGCCCAGGAGAGGTGAAAGGTCGAGGCCCGGGAGAGGCGAGAGTTCGGGGCCCAGGAGAGGCGGGAGTTCGGGGCCCAGGAGAGGCGAGAGTTCGGGGCCCAGGAGAGGCGAGAGTTCGGGGCCCAGGAGAGGCGAGAGTTTGGGACCCAGGAGAGGGGAGAGTTCGGGACCCAGGAGAGGCGAGAGTTCAGGGCCCAGGGGAGACGAGAGTTAGGGACCCATGAGAGGCGAGAGTTCAGGGCCCAGGGGAGGCGAGAGTTCGGGGCCCAGGAGAGGCGAGAGTTCGGGGCCCAGGAGAGGCGAGAGTTCGGGACCCAGGAGAGGGGAGAGTTCGGGACCCAGGAGAGGCGAGAGTTCAGGGCCCAAGGGAGGCGAGAGTTTGGGACCCAGGAGAGGCGAGAGTTCAGGGCCCAGGGGAGGCGAGAGTTCGGGGCCCAGGAGAGGCGAGAGTTCGGGGCCCAGGAGAAGCGAGGTCGGAGTCGAGGAGCAGCGAGGTCGGAGTCCCGGAGCCCAGCAGCGAGGCAGAGGCCCAGGAGCGGCACAGCGTATAACAGCAGCGGGGTCGGAGCCCAGTGAAGGTGCAGCACGGGCCAGCCCACACTGCCTATGGACAGTCGGAGTATGCGCGCGTACTAGATCCGTGTAGCAGAGCTTGTCCTCCAGTCGTCTTGGTTAACCCTTGCCACTGGACCAAGACCTCGCTCTGTCAAGCCCGTGTGGTGGCTGGTGTGCAGCAGCCACTCCATGTTAAAAGAATTCACGCACAGGCATCTTCCACCCTTCAGGATGAAGTTCAGGATCTGGAATGTCAGGTCCTTCATTGAAACACCTGTGAACTCATCTCTTTTTGGTGTGGAATTGGGTCATCCTCGACACAAGTGACTGCCTAATACTATACATTATATAGTCAGTCGAACATGCATGGTTACATTATGTGGTCAGTAGCACCTGGATTTTAGCGAGAGCGACTGTAAAATGGGGGCAAGCCGGGAGTGGTAGAATAGTATTATGTTACTGGACTAGTAATCGAGAGGCCTGGACTAATGATCCGGAGATAGCAGCTGGGGAATTTAAATTCAGTAAATTAAATAAATCTGGAATAAAAAGCTAGTATCAGTAATAGTGACCATGAAACTGCCGGATTGTTGTAAAAACCCATCTGGTTCACTAATGTCCTTTAGGGAAGGAAACCTGCCGTCCTTACCCTGTCTGGCCTATCTGTGACTCCAGACCCACAGCAATGTGGTTGATTCTTAACTGCCCTCTGAAATGGCCTAGAAAGCCACTCAGTTTACCAAACTGCACACCCAGCCCAGTCGACCTTGCAAATTCCTCCTCGCTAATCTCTGGGGACTTGTGCCAAAATTGGGAGAGCTGTCCCACAGACTAGTCAAGTAACAGTCTGACATAGTCATACTCATAGAATCATACCTTTCAGCCAATGTCCCAGACTCCTCCATCACCATTATGTCCGGCAGGACAGACCCACCCGAGGTAGTGGCGAAGTGGTATACAGTAGGGAGGGACTGGCCCTGAGAGTTCTCAACATTGACTGTGGACCCTATGAAGTCTCATGGCTTCAGGTCAAACATGGGCAAGGAAACCTCCTGCTGATTACTATCTACCGCCCTCCCTCAGCTGTTGAATCAGTACCAATCCATGTTGAACATCATTCGGAAGAAGCACTGAGAATAGCAAGATCACAGAATGTACTCTGGGTGGGGAATTTCAATGTCCATCACCAAAAGTGGCTCGGTAGCACCACTACTGACCGAGCTGGCCGAGTCCTGAAGAACATAGCTGCCAGACTGGGCCTGCAGCAGGTGGTGAGAGAACCAACATGAGGGACAACCCTACTTGACCTCGTCCTCAGCAATCTACCTGTCGTGGATGCATCTGTCCATGACAGTATGCTCACAGGTTTGTAGAGCTGTTGAATTGGGAGTGGCTTAGCCAGTCACGTGATGTTCACAAGACTCAATAAAACCCCAGCTAGTTGGGTTCAGGGGATTCACGATGAGGCAGCAGATTGTGAGCCTGGTGGATGAAGTGGTAATGTGTAGTGTGATTGTTAAACCTTTTGCTAATAAACCAACTAGTTCTTAATAGCAATATGTTGCTGTGAATTCTTTAGCAAAGGACTCATGAAGCAAAAACATTACAGAAGCCAACATGGGGAAGCTGCAACACAGGACTACATACATGATAAACAACTGAAGCAGCATGCCTTAGACAGAGCTAAGCGGTCTATAAAATAAGCTTATGGTCTGCAATGCTGCAATTATTCCTTAACATCAAGATTAACAGCTGATTAAAGTCTACAAAAAAACCCTCTTTCCTTATAACTCGGAGTACGCCCAAAATGGTTATTATTTACAGACATGAATATTTCCAGCTGATTGTGGAAAGCTTGTGGATAGTTTGGAGTACACTGACACAGTTATCTTGTACCAGGCTGGCAACACAGACATAAAACCTCGCAACAAGGAACGCTCAAAAAACACGCCCGTTTATTCCACACCATGTACACGCCACCCTATCATGGACTCTACCACCCATTTAATCCCCTCCCACACACCATGTACACCCCACCCTATCATGGACTCTACCACCCATTGAATATCCTCCCACACACCATGTACACTCTACCCTATTATAGATTCTGCCACACCCATTTAATCGCCTTCTGTGCGTTCAAAACCCACTCCAGAGACTTGAGCACATAATCCAGGCTGACACTCCAGTGCAGTGCTGAGGCAGTGCTGCACTGATGGAGGTGCCGTCTTTCAGATGAGACTTTAAACCAAGGCACTGACTGCCCTCTCAAGTGGATGTTAAGGATCTCATCCAATCAGCTGCCTCTGCTAGTTCCCTTCCTTTCTCTAGCCCACCGGCAAACTTCCTCTGAGATCCCCCCTGCCCTAGCCTTAAACTCGCATCTTTCTCCAATTTCTCTTTGAACTCTCCTCATGACTTCTCCACGCTCATCTTGTCCATAAGATCCACTTTATTCCCACCAAACTGCTGACCACCCAACTTCCTTTTTTGGCTCCCATGTTAGCCGACATTGTTAACGGTTCTCTCTCCTCAAGCACTGTCCTCCTCTCATTCAAATCTGTGATCATCACCTCTCTCCTCAAAAAAAAACCCTTGACCCCACTGTGCTTGCTAGCTACTGCCCCATCTCCAATCTCCCTTTCCTCTCTAAAGTCCTTGAATGAGTTGTCGCCTTCCAAATCCATAACCATCTTTCCCGGAACTACATGTTTGAATCCCTTCAATCTGGTTTCTGCCCCTGCCACAGTACCAAACGGCTCTCATCAAAGTTACAAATGACATCCTTTGCAACTGTGACAAAGGTAAACTATCCCACCTCGTCCTCCTGGACCTGTCTGCAGCCTTTAACACGGTTGACCACTCTATCCTCCTCCAACGCCTCCCCACCATCGTCCAGCTGGGTGAGACTGCACTCAACTGGTTCCATTCTTATCTATCTAATCATAGCCAGAGAATCACCTGCAATGGCTTCTCTTCCCACTCCATCGTTACCTCTGGTGTCCCCCAAGGATCTATCCTTAGCCCCCTCCTATTTCTCATCTACATGTTGACCCTTGGCGATATCATCCGGAATCAGTTTCCACATCTATGCTGACGACACCCAGCTCTACCTCACCACCACTTCTCTCGACTCCCCCATGGTCTTTAAATTGTCAGACTGCTTGTCGACATCCAGTACTGGATGAGCAGAAATTTTCTCCAATTAAATATTGGGAAGACCGAAGCCATTGTCTTTGCTGCCTGCCACAAACGGCGTTTCCTAGCCACTGACTCCATCCTGCTCCCCAACTCCTGTCTGAAGCTGAACCACACTGCTCATAAGAACATAAAAACATAAGGACTAGGAGCAGGAGTAGGCTAAATGGCCCCTTACACCTGCTCCGCCATTTAACATGATCAATGCTGATCTGATCATGGACTCAGGTCCACTTCCCAGCCCACTCCCCATAAGCCAAGGAAGTGGCATACAAATTGGCCAGAAATAGCAGCGAGCCCGGTGACTGGGAGAAATTTAGAACTCAGCAGAGGAGGGACAAAGGGTTTGATTAGGGCAGGAAAAATGGAGTATGAGAAGAAGCTTGCAGGGAACATTAAGACGGATTGCAAAAGTTTCTATAGATATGTAAAGAGAAAAAGGTTAGTAAAGACAAACGTAGGTCCCCTGCAGTCAGAATCAGGGGAAGTCATAACTGGGAACAAAGAAATGGCAGACCAATTGAACAAGTACTTTGGTTCGGTATTCACTAAGGAGGACACAAACAACCTTCCAGATATAAAAGGGGTCAGAGGGTCTAGTAAGGAGGAGGAACTGAGGGAAATCCAGTAGAGTGGACAAGGGCGAATCAGTTGATGTGGTATATTTGGACTTTCAGAAGGCTTTCGACAAGGTCCCACACAAGAGATTAATGTGCAAAATTAAAGCACATGGGATTGGGGGTAGTGTGCTGACATGGACTGAGAACTGGTTGTCAGATAGGAAGCAAAGAGTAGGAGTAAATGGGTACTTTTCAGAATGGCAGGCAGTGACTAGTGGGGTACCGCAAGGTTCTGTGCTGGGGCCCCAGCTGTTTACACTGTACATTAATGATTTAGACGAGGGGATTAAATGTAGTATCTCCAAATTTGCGGATGACACGAAGTTGAGTGGCAGTGTGAGCTGCGAGGAGGATGCTATGAGGCTGCAGAGCGACTTGGATAGGTTAGGTGAGTGGGCAAATGCATGGCAGATGAAGTATAATGTGGATAAATGTGAGGTTATCCACTTTGGTGGTAAAAACAGAGAGACAGCCTATTATCTGAATGGTGACAGATTAGGAAAAGGAGAGGTCCAACGAGACTTGGGTGTCAAGGTACATCAGTCATTGAAGGTTGGCATGCAGGTACAGCAGGCGGTTAAGAAAGCAAATGGCATGTTGGCCTTCATAGCGAGGGGATTTGAGTACAGGGACAGGGAGGTGTTGCTACAGTTGTACAGGGCCTTGGTGAGGCCACACCTGGAGTATTGTGTACAGTTTTGGTCTCCTAACTTGAGGAAGGACATTCTTGCTATTGAGGGAGTGCAGCGAAGGTTCACCAGACTGATTCCCGGGATGGTGGGACTGACCTATCAAGAAAGACTGGATCAACTGTGCTTGTATTCACTGGAGTTCAGAAGAATGAGAGGGGACCTCATAGAAACGTTTAAAATTCTGACGGGTTTCGACAGGTTGGATGCAGGAAGAATGTTCCCAATGTTGGGGAAGTCCAGAACCAGGGGTCACAGTCTAAGGATAAGGGGTAAGCCATTTAGGACCGAGATGAGGAGAAACTTCTTCACCCAGAGAATGGTGAACCTGTGGAATTCTCTACCACAGAAAGTTGTTGAGGCCAATTCACTAAATGTATTCAAAAGGGAGTTAGATGAAGTCCTTACTACTAGGGGGATCAAGGGGTATGGCGAGAAAGCAGGAAGGGGGTACTGAATTTGCATGTTCAGCCATGAACTCATTGAATGGCGGTGCAGGCTAGAAGGGCCGAATGGCCTACTCCTGCACCTATTTTCTATGTTTTCTATATTTGTATAACCCCTTATCCCCTTATCATTTAAGAAATTTATTCAATGTCCCAGCTGCCACAGCTCTCTGAAACAGCAAATTCCACAGATTTACAACCCTCTGAGAGAAATTTCTCCTCATCTCTGTTTTAAATGGTCGGCCCCTTATTCTAAGATTAAGCCCCCTCATAATCTTACACATTTCGATAAGATCATCTCTCATTCTTCTGAATTCCAATGAGTAGACATCCAAGCTACTCAACCTTTCCTCAGAAGACAACCCCCTCATCCCCAGAATCAACCGAGTGAACCTTCTCTGAATTGCTTCCAAAGCAAGTATAATCTTTCTTAAATATGGAAACCAAAACTGCACGCAATATTCCAGACGTGGCCTCACCAATACCTTATATAGCTGTAGCAAGACTTCCCTACTTTTATACTCCATCTTCTTTGCAATAAAGGCCACAATACTATTTGGCCTTCCTGATCACTTGCCGTATCTGCATACTATCCTTTTGCGTTTCATGCACAAGTACCCTCAAGTCCCGCTGTACTGCGGCACTTTGCAATCTTTCTCCATTTAAATAACTTGCTCTTTGATTTTTTTTCTGCCTAAGTGCATAACCTCACATTTTCCGACATTATACTCCACCTGCCAAATTTTTGCCCACTCACTTAGCCTGTCTATGTCCTTTTGCAGATTTTTGTGTCCTCCTCACACATTGCTTTTCCTCCCATCTTTTTATTGTCAGCAAACTTGGCTACGTTATATTCAGTCCCTTCTTCCAAGTCGTTAATATAGATTGTAAATAGTTGGGGTCCCAGCACTGGTCCCTGTGGCACCCCACTAGTTACTGGTTGCCAACCAGAGAATGAACCATTTATCCCTACTCTTTGTTCTCTGTTAGTTAGCCAATCCTCTATCCATGCTAATATATTACCCCCAACCCCGTGAACTTTTATCTTGTGCAGTAATCTTTTATGTGGCATCTTGTCAAATGCCTTCTGGAAGTCCAAATACACCACATCCACTGGTTCCCCTTTATCCGCCCCATTCGTTACATCCTCAAAGAATTCCAGCAAATTTGTCAAACATGACATCCCCTTCATAAAACCATGCTGACTCTGCCTGACCGAATTATGCTTTTCCAAATGTGCTGCTACTGCTTCTTTAATAATAGACTCCAACATTTTCCCAACCACAGATGTTAGGCTAACTGGTTTATATTTTCCTGCTTTTTGTCTGCCTCCTTTTTAAAATAAGGACGTTACATTTGCAGTTTTCCAATCTGCTGGGACCTCCCCAGAATCTAGAGAATTTGGTAAATTATAACTAATGCATCCACAATCCCTGCCGTTACTTCTCTTAAGGTCCTAGGATACAAGCCATCAGGTCCAGGGGATTTATTTACCTTTAGCCCCATTATCTTACTGAGTACCACTTCCTTAGTGATTGTGATTGTGATTGTGTTAAGTTCCTCCCCCACTATAGCCTCTTGACTATCCACTGTCGGAATATTGGATTAGTGTCCTCTACCGTAAAGACTGATACAAAATATTGCAACCATGGTGTCATATTTGACTCTGAAATTAGCTTCTGGCCACATATCCGCAGCATAACTATAACCGCCTATTTCCACCTCCATAACATCGCCCACCTCCACCCCTGCCTCAGCTCATCCGCTGCTGAAACCCTCATCCATGCCTTTGTTACCTCTAGACTTGACTACTCCAAGCATTCCTGGCTGGCCTCCCACATTCTATACTACGTAAACTGGAGGTCATCCAAAACTCGGTAGCCTGTGTCCTAACTCACACCAAGTCCCGATCATCCATTACCCTTGAACTCGCTGACCTACATTGGCTTCCAGTTAAGCAACGCCTCGATTTCAAAATTCTTATCCTTGTTTACAAGTCCCTCCCTATCTCTGTAATCTCTTTCAGCCTCATAATCCCATGAGATGTCTGTGTTCCTCTAATTCTGCCCTCTTGAGCATCCCTGATTATAATCGCTCAACCATTGGTGGCCATGCCTTCTGTTGCCTGGGCCTCAAGCTCTGGAACTCCCGCCCTAAACCTATCCGGCTCTCTACCTCTCTTTCCCCCTTCAAGACGTTCCTTAAAACCTTCCTCTTTAACCAAGCTTTTGGTCATCTGCCATAATTTCTTCTTATGTGGCTCGGTGTCAAATTTATGTTTTGTCTTATAACACTGTGAAGCGCCTTGGGATGTTTTACTACGTTAAAGGTGCTATATAAATAAAAGTTGTTGTTGTTGATTTCAAAGAAGAGCAGAGGAGTTATCCCCGGTGCCCTGGCCAATATTTATCCCTCAACCAACATCACTAAAACAGATTATCTGGTCATTATCACATTACCTTTTGTGGGAGCTTGCTGTGCATAGATTGGCTGCCACGGTTCCTACATTACAACAGTGACTACACTTCAAAAATATCTCATTGGCTTTCGGACATCTTGGGGTCATGAAAAGCGATATATAAATGCAAGTCTTTCTTTTACAACCCTATGAATTTAATCGAGGGTTTTCACGATTGATGTGGATACTGGGTAAACTCCTCCTCCACTGAATTCTCTAGCGTTTTCTCTCTGAGCAGTCAGGCCAAACAAGAGAACTGCCAGAGACTGTAAGGAGAGAGAGGGAGGTCATGACCTTCAGGCGGGAGGGCAGGAGTTTGGATCCTCAGGCAGGAGATCGTGACCCTGAGATTAAATGGCAGCAGGTCGCGACCCTGAGGTGAGGGGTAGGACATCAGGAGAGTTAGTGGGGCTCAGAGGAGCCCGGAGGGCATTAGGACCTTTGTATCACACATTGTGAAAACAGGCCTAGTATAACCAGCTAGAAATCGCAGAGGAAACCAAATCACTGACTGAGAAAAAAGCCCTTTCTATTTTACGCAAAGCATAGCTTTTTTCCCCTGCACTTCCTTGAATGACTCAGTTGCTTCCTCTCCTGGCTGTGACTGACTCACAGAGTTCAGGTATCCTGCTTTTATTGCAATCAGATTTCAGAATGGAAGTGTTGCTAGACCATACCACATAAGCAGAAGTGAGAGCATAAGTAAAATGTTAATGTTTCTTCAGTTGGCAACTTCTCCGGCATCAGCGAGTGTGAACCATAGACATTACAGTACAGAAGGAGGCTATTCGGCCCATCGTGTCTCTTTTCAAGAGCAATACAAAACCAATCCCACTGCCCCGTTCTCCCCACATCCCTGTACCTTCCTGTTTTATCCAAAACTCGGCTGCCCGTGCCCTAACTCGCACCAAGTCCCGCTCACCCATCACCCCTGTGCTCGTTGACCTACATTGCCTCCCAGTTAAGCAATGCCTTGATTCAAAATTCTCATCCTTGTTTACAAATCCCTCGTGGCCTAGCCCTTCCCTATCTCTGCAATCCCCTCCAGCCCCACAACTCCCCAACCACCTCCCCCACCCCGAGATGTCTGCGCTCCTCAAATTCTGCCCTCTTGAGCATCCCTGATTATAATTGCTCAACCATTGGTGGCCGTGCCTTCAGCTGCCTGGGCCCCAAGCTCTGGAACTCCCTGCCTAAACCTCTCCGCCTCTCTACCTCTCTTTCCTCCTTCACAACGCTCTTAAAACATACCTCTCTGACCAAGCTTTTGGTTATCTGCTGTAATTTCTTCTTATGTGTACCCTAAAAGCCTCCCTGATAAAGTGCAACATCCCCACTGACACCTGGGAGTCCCTGGCCAAAGACGGCCCTAAGTGGAGGAAGTGCATCCGGGAGGGCGCTGAGCATCTCGAGTCTCATCGCTGAGAGCATGCAGAAAACAAGTGCAGGCAGCGGAAGGAGCGTGCGGCAAACCAGTCCTACCCTCCCCTTTCCCTCAACCACTGTCTGCCCCACCTGTGACAGAGATTGTGGCTCTTGTATTGGACTGTTCAGCCACCTAAGGACTCATTTTAAGAGTGGAAGCAAGTCTTCCTCGATTCCGAGGGACTGCCTATGATGATGGCTTGGTGTCAGATTTATTTGTTTTGTCTCAAAACACTCCTGTGAAGCGCCTTGGGATGTTTTACTACGTTAAAGGCGCTATATAAATACAAGTTGTTGTTGTTTTGAATATTTGTCCAATTTTCCCTTTAAAAATATTGCCTTAACCAGACCCTGTGGCTAAACAACCATGCTCCAACAACCCTTTGCGAAAGAAACTTCTCCTAACCTCACTCTCAAGTGTCAGCTGTGGCTCAGTGGGCAGCGCACTCACTTCTGAGTCAGCTGGTTGTGGGTGCAAGTCCCACTCCAGGAACTTGAGCACAAAAATCTAGTCTGACACTCCCAGTGCAGTGCTGAGGAAGCGCTGCACTGTCGGAGGTGCCGTCTTTCGGATGAGATTTAAACCAAGGTCCCATCTGCCCTCTCAAGTGGACATAAAAGATCACATGGCAGTATTTTGAAGAAGAATCCCCGGTGTCCTGGCCAATTTTTATTCTTCAATCAACATAACAAAAAGAACAGATTATCTGGTCATTATCATATTGCTGTTTGTGGGAGCTTGCTGTGCGTAAAATGACTGCTGCATTTCCAACATTACAACAGTGACGACACTTCAAAAAGTAATTCATTTGCTGTAAGGCGCTTTGGGACGTCCGGTGGTCATGAAAGGTACTATATAAATGCAAGTCTTTTTTTTCCCCTTTCTCTTTGTGACAATTTTAACTTGATGATTCTTGTCACTGACTTCCCAAACAGCAGAAATAACTTTCCTTCTTCACTCTATTAAAACCCTTCAGCATATCTGAAAACCTGTTGGGGATTCTCCATAATTGACTGTGAAGAAAAGGGAAGACTGAGGGGTGACCTGCGAGAGGTCTTTTAAATGTTGAAGGGTGTATGGGAAGTCCAAAACTTGGGGCCATAAATATAAGATAAATATCAGATAAAGAATTCAGGAGAAATGTCTTTACTCAGAGAGTGGTGAGAACGTGGAACACACTACCACATGGAGTGGTTGAGGCGAATAGAATTTAAGGGGAATTTGGGGGATGCTATATAAGTACATGAGGGAGAAAGGATATGCTGATAGGGTTAGATGAAGAGGGCTGGGAGGAGGCTCGTCTTAGAGCAAGAACACTTCTCTTTTCTTCACAGTCACTTATAAAGAATCCCCAAGATTGGATAGAGGTTTTCAAATATTATAAAAGGTTTTAATAGAATGAATAGGGAAAGTTATTTCTTCTGGTGGGGAGTCAGTGACAAGGAATCATCAAGTTAAAATTGTCACAAAGAGGAAGGAAGAAAAAAAGACTTGAATTTATTTAGTGCCTTTCACGACCACCGGACGTCCCACAGCGTTTTACAGCAAATGAATTACTTTTTGAAGTGCCGTCACTGTTGTAATGTTCAAAACGGCAAATTATCTGTTTCTGAGCTGTACTTTCTATGTAATTCTAAGAATGTCTGCTGACTATTCGACTGTAGTGGGCCTCACTGCCAAATTTGAACACCCTCCGCCACCCCCCACCCCTCCATATTCACAGGAATGCATGTACTGCCCAACGGGCGTCACAGTATAGCAATTGGAGCAACAATCCTGACTGATTGTCCCCCTTCCCCCGCTGCCTCAGGGCTACATGGTAAGCTGGATCACATTTCCTGATGCTTTTGCTGGGTTCCCACGGCCCAAATCACCACACCCAGAGCTTTTGGTTGGGCGTCGATGTCACAACATACCCACACTCACGGAAGCTGACCCAGCAGAACTGGCCCAGTAACAATTCTCTGGAAATGAGAAGCAGCTGCCCAGCACCAGGAAGTGGTTCAACTGCTGGCATTCCCCTTTGCCGCCCCACTGTGTGCAGCAAGCATGTGCTCCATTGATCGGTCGCATTGATAGTACAGCCAGCACTCAGTGTTTAAACAAACAGTAGGATTGACAGAGATAACCCGAGGAGGGACACTCCTGCCCCTTCGGGTCGCCAACTCTGGTTGGACATATTCCTGGAGGTGTTGTCACACGACCTCCAACCGCCCCGTCCCCACACTCCCCCATTGGTCGCCCGACATATCCACCTCCAATGGCTAATCAGAAAGTGAACAGCCTCTTCATTACCCGACTGGACTGTTAGTCAAACAGCCTTTATTCCTGCAATGAATGCACCTGTGAGTATGCTCACAGGTTTGTGGAGCTGTTGAGTTATGAGTGGCTTAGCCAGTCACGTGATGTTCACAAGACTCAATAAAACCCCAGCCAGTTGGGTTCGGGGGATCCACGATGAGGCAGGTGGTTGTGAGCCTGGTGGATGAACTGGTAATATGTAGTGTGATTGTTAAACCTTTGCTAATAAACCAATTAGTTCTTAATATCAATGTGTTGCTATGAATTCTTAAGCAAAGAACCCATGAAGCAAATACATTACAATTCCCATGTCCAATCGTGTTATAACTAGTAAACAAAAGTGTTTGAAGAAAATGTTTTAAAAACACAATTTTTACTGCCCTTCTGATCTTACTCCAGGGTTTCCCAGAGCCATGTCCTGGAAATTAATCTTTAATTTCTGGATACTCCAGGGCAGTCCTGGGAGGAGGGGGTGGGGGGGAGGGGTGGAAACCCTTCTGCCCTTCCTCTGTCCTCAAGGCTACAAGCCTCGGCACTAACTTCATTACTTCCCCACAAGTGGCTATTCTCCCATGTAAGAGCCTAGACAGTGGAACCCAGTGTGAGACCAACCCAGCCGCGCCTGGTTTCAATTCATCCCAATCGGTAAAGTCAAATTAAGGCAGGGGACTTTGAAGACGAGGAGTCAGCTCTGAGCATGCCACTGTTGAGAATGCTGCTCAAGAGCACCCCCTGGTGGTTACAGGCCCGGGCGTTGGTCGGCTGCTCGACCTGGTGTGTTGTTGGAGCCCAAACCACCCTGCCTCAACCAATCTCCACCATCTGGAGGCACAGTTCCCTGGGTTAGTGAGGCTGATGCCACCGCTTCTGAACTCAGCACAATTCCTGCCCGCCGATCCCAAGCCGGACTTTCATAAGGACATAAGAAATAAGAGCAGGAGTCGGCCATTCGGCCCCTCGAGCCTGCTCCGCCATTCAATAAGATCATGGCTGATCTGATCCTGGCCTCAACTGCACTTCACTGCCCGCTCCCCTGGACTTCCTTATCGCTTAAAAATCTGTCTATCTCCAACTGAAATATATTCAAAGACCCAGCCTCCACAGCTCTCTGAGGTAGAGAATTCCAAAGGTTCATGACCCTCTAAGAGAAGAAATTCCTCCTCATTTCTGTTTAAAATGGGCGACCCCTTATTCTGAAACTATGCCCCCTAGTTCTAGATTCCCTCACAAGGGGAAACATCCTCTCTGCATCTACCGTGTCAAACCCCCTCAGAAACTTACATGTTTCAATAAGATTACCTCTCATTCTTCTAAACTCCAAGGAGTATAGGCCCTGGAAATTTAGCTTTGGTGAGTTCGGGGCTGTAATGGCGGCAGGACAGTAAAGTTCAAGCCCGGGAACAGTTTGCGCCTCAGTCAGCAAAATTCATCAGCTGGGCCCTGAGTGTGGGGCAGAGTTCTAAGGGGGGCGTTACACACCTCTCTTAGGGCAGTAGGCCGGCTGAGCAACTGAAAATCCCAAGCTACAGAGTCGGCCTCGGAGCGCCCGAAGAGAGGCCTGCAAGGGAGAAACAACCCACCAAAAACATTCCCAATAAATAACTCACGCCGCCACAACATACATAGAAACATAGGAAATAGGTGCAGGAGTAGGCCATTTGGCCCTTCGAGCCTGCACCACCATTCGATATGATCATGGCTGATCATGCAACTTCAGTACCCCAATCCTGCCTTCTCTCCATATCCCTTGATCCCTTTAGCCGTAAGGGCCACATCTAACTCCCTTTTGAATATATTTAACGAACTGGCCTCAACAACTTTCTGTGGTAGAGATTTCCACAGGTTCACAATTCTCTGAGTGAAGAAGTTTCTCCTCATCTCGGTCGTAAATGGCCTACCACTTATCCTTAGACTGTGGCACCTGGTTCTGGACTTCCCTAACATCGGGAACATTCTTCGAGTTCATGTTTGAGCAGTCAGTCGAGGAGGCGGGAGCTCGGAGCAGCGCGACTCCGGGGTCGGCGAGAGGCCTATAAAGGCCAGCGGGCGTCGAGCAGTTCAAGCAGTCAGTCGAGGAGGCGGGAGCTCAGAGCAGCACGAGTCCGAGGTCAGCGAGAGGCCTATAAAGGCCAGCGGGCGTCGAGCAGTTCAAGCAGTCAGTCGAGGAGGCGGGAGCTCAGAGCAGCACGAGTCCGAGGTCAGCGAGAGGCCTATAAAGGCCCGGCTTGTGCAGCTACAGGGAGAAGACAAAAAAGAAGTAAAAAGAAACAGAAAGGTGACATCACAGCCAAGGGGGTAAGTGATTGGCTGGATTGGTGAGTAATTTTTCTTTTTTCTCTTCTATAACAGTCAGTAACTTTTAACATTGTTGTTGCCAATTTAAGTGTATCTAAGGGTTAAGTCATGGCAGGGGAGCTCGGTCATGTGATATGCTCCTCCTGTACCATGTGGGAACTCAGGGACGCTTCCGGTGTCCCTGCCGATTACGTGTGCGGGAAGTGTATCCGCCTCCAGCTCCTGACGGACCGCGTTGCGGAATTGGAGCTGAGGGTGGATTCACTCTGGAGCATCCACAATGCTGAGAACGACGTGAGTAGCATGTGTAGCGAGTTAGTCTTACCGCAGGAGAAGGGTCCACAGCCAGCTAGGGAATGGAAGACCAGCAGGAAGAGCAGTGCAAGGAAGGTAGTGCAGGGGTCCCCTGTGGTCATCCCCCAGCAAAACAGATACACTGCTTTGAGTACTGTTGAGGGGGATGACTCATCAGGGGAGGGCAGCAGCAGCCAAGTTCATGGCACCGTGGCTGGCTCTGTTGCACAGGAGGGTAGGAAAAAGAGTGGGAGAGCGATAGTGATAGGGTATTCAATTGTAAGGGGAATAGATAGGCATTTCTGCGGCCACAACCGAGACTCCAGGATGGTATGTTGCCTCCCTGGTGCAAGGGTTAAGGATGTCTCTGAGCGGGTGCAGGACATTCTAAAAAGGGAGGGAGAACAGCCAGTTACCGTTGGTATCAACAACATAGGTAAAAAAAGGGATGAGGTCCTATGAAACGAATTTAAGGAGCTAGGAGCTAAATTAAAAAGTAGTAATCTCGGGATTGCTACCAGTGCCACGTGCTAGTCAGAGTAGGAATCGCAGGATAGCGCAGATGAATACGTGGCTTGAGCAGTGGTGCAGCAGGGAGGGATTCAAATTCCTGGGACATTGGAACCGGTTCTGGGGGAGGTGGGACCAGTACAAACCGGACGGTCTGCACCTGGGCAGGACCGGAACCAATGTCCTCGGGGGAGTGTTTGCTAGTGCTGTTGGGGAGGAGTTAAACTAATATGGCAGGGGGATGGGAACCAATGCAGGGAGACAGAGGGAAACAATAAGGAGACAAAAGCAAAAGACAGAAAGGAGATGAGGAAAAGTGGAGGGCAGAGAAACCCAAGGTAAAGAACAAAAAGGGCCACTGTACAGCAAAATTCTAAAAGGACAAAGGGTGTTAAAAAAACAAGCCTAAAGGCTTTGTATCTTAATGCAAGGAGTATCCGCAATAAAGTGGATGAATTAACTGTGCAAATAGATGTTAACAAATATGATGTGATTGGGATTACGGAGACGTGGCTCCAGGATGATCAGGGCTGGGAACTCAACATCCAAGGGTATTCAACATTCAGGAAGGATAGAATAAAAGGAAAAGGAGGTGGGGTAGCATTGCTGGTTAAAGAGGAGATTAATGCAATAGTTACGAAGGACATTAGATTGGATGATGTGGAATCTATATGGGTAGAGCTGCAGAACACCAAAGGGCAAAAAACGTTAGTGGGAGTTGTGTACAGACCTCCAAACAGTAGTAGTGATGTTGGGAAGGGCATCAAACAGGAAATATGGGGTGCATGCAATAAAGGTGCAGCAGTTATAATGGGTGACTTTAATATGCACATAGATTGGGCTAACCAAACTGGAAACAATACGGTGGAGGAGGATTTCCTGGAGTGCATAAGGGATGGTTTTCTGGACCAATATGTCGAGGAACCAACTAGGGGGGAGGCCATCTTAGACTGGGTGTTGTGTAATGAGAGAGGATTAATTAGCAATCTCGTTGTGCGAGGTCCCTTGGGGAAGAGTGACCATAATATGGTGGAATTCTGCATTAGGATGGAGAATGAACCAGTTAATTCAGAGACCATGGTCCAGAACTTAAAGAAGGGTAACTTTGAAGGTATGAGGCGTGAATTGGCTAGGATAGATTGGCGAATGATACTTAAGGGCATGACTGTGGATGGGCAATGGCAGACATTTAGAGACCGCATGGATGAACTACAACAATTGTACATTCCTGTCTGGCGTAAAAATAAATAAGGGAAGGTAGCTCAACCGTGGCTATCAAGGGAAATCAGGGATAGTATTAAAGCCAAGGAAGTGGCATACAAATTGGCCAGAAATAGCAGCGAACCCGGGGACTGGGAGAAATTTAGAACTCAGCAGAGGAGGACAAAAGGTTTGATTAGGGCAGGGAAAATGGAGTACGAGAAGAAGCTTGCAGGGAACATTAAGACGGATTGCAAAAGTTTCCATAGATATGTAAAGAGAAAAAGGTTAGTAAAGACAAACGTAGGTCCCTTGCAGTCATAACGGGGAACAAAGAAATGGCAGACCAATTGAACAAGTACTTTGGTTCGGTATTCACTAAGGAGGACACAAACAACCTTCTGGATATAAAAGGGGTCAGAGGGTCTAGTAAGGAGGAGGAACTGAGGGAAATCCTTATTAGTCGGGAAATTGTGTTGGGGAAATTGATGGGATTGAAGGCTGATAAATCCCCAGGGCCTGATGGACTGCATCCCAGAGTACTTAAGGAGGTGGCCTTGCAAATAGCGGATGCATTGACAGTCATTTTCCAACATTCCATTGACTCTGGATCAGTTCCTATCGAGTGGAGGGTAGCCAATGTAACCCCACTTTTAAAAAAAGGAGGGAGAGAGAAAACAGGGAATTATAGACCGGTCAGCCTGACCTCAGTAGTGGGTAAAATGATGGAATCAATTATTAAGGATGTCATAGCAGCGCATTTGGAAAGAGGTGACATGATAGGTCCAAGTCAGCATGGATTTGTGAAAGGGAAATCATGCTTGACAAATCTTCTGGAATTTTTTGAGGATGTTTCCAGTAGAGTGGACAAGGGCGAATCAGTTGATGTGGTATATTTGGACTTTCAGAAGGCTTTCGACAAGGTCCCACACAAGAGATTAATGTGCAAAGTTAAAGCACATGGGATTGGGGGTAGTGTGCTGACATGGATTGAGAACTGGTTGTCAGACAGGAAGCAAAGAGTAGGAGTAAATGGGTACTTTTCAGAATGGCAGGCAGTGACTAGTGGGGTACCTCAAGATTCTGTGCTGGGGCCCCAGCTGTTTACACTGTACATTAATGATTTAGACGAGGGGATTAAATGTAGTATCTCCAAATTTGCGGATAACACGAAGTTGGGTGGCAGTGTGAGCTGCGAGGAGGATGCTATGAGGCTCAAGAGTGACTTGGATAGGTTAGGTGAGTGGGCAAATGCATGGCAGATGAAGTATAATGTGGATAAATGTGAGGTTATCCACTTTTGTGGTAAAAACAGAGAGACAGACTATTATCTGAATGGTGACAGATTAGGAAAAGGGGAGGTGCAACGAGACCTGGGTGTCATGGTACATCAGTCATTGAAGGTTGGCATGCAGGTACAGCAGGCGGTTAAGAAAGCAAATGGCATGTTGGCCTTCATAGCGAGGAGATTTGAGTACAGGGGCAGGGAATTGTTGCTACAGTTGTACAGGGCCTTGGTGAGGCCACACCTGGAGTATTGTGTACAGTTTTGGTCTCTTAACTTGAGGAAGGCCATTCTTGCTATTGAGGGAGTGCAGCGAAGGTTCACCAGACTGATTCCCGGGATGGTGGGACTGACCTATCAAGAAAGACTGGATCAACTGGGCTTGTATTCACTGGAGTTCAGAAGAATGAGAGGGGACCTCATAGAAATGTTTAAAATTCTGATGGGTTTAGACAGGTTAGATGCAGGAAGAATGTTCCCAATGTTGGGGAAGTCCAGAACCAGGGGTCACAGTCTAAGGATAAGGGGTAAGCTATTTAGGACCGAGATGAGGAGAAACTTCTTCACCCAGAGAGTGGTGAACCTGTGGAATTCTCTACCACAGAAAGTTGTTGAGGCCAATTCACTAAATATATTCAAAAGGGAGTTAGATGAAGTCCTTACTACTAGGGGGATCAAGGGGTATGGCGAGAAAGCAGGAATGGGGTACTGAAGTTGCATGTTCAGCCATTAACTCATTGAATGGCGGTGCAGGCTAGAAGGGCCGAATGGCCTACTCCTGCACCTATTTTCTATGTTTCTATGTTTCTAACATTCTTCCTGCATTTAACCTGTCCAATCCCATCAGAATTTTATATGTTTCTATGAGTTCCCTCTCATACTTCTAAATTCCATTGAATATAAGCCTAGTCGATCCAGTCTTTCTTCATATGTCAGTCCTGCCATCCCAGGAATCAGTCTGGTGAACCTTCGTTGCACTCTCTCAATAGCAAGAATGTCCTTCCTCAGATTAGGAGACCAAAACTGCACACAATACTCAAGGTGTGGTCTCACCAAGGCCCTGTACAACTGCAGTAAGACCTCCCTGCTCCTACACTCAAATACCCTCACTATGAAGGCCAGCATGCCATTTGCTTTCTTTACTGCCTGCTGTACCTGCATGCCTACCTTCAATAACTGATGTACCATGACACACAGGTCTCTTTGCACCTCCCCTTTTACTAATCTGTCACCATTCAGATAATAATCTGCCTTCCTGTTTTTGTCACCAAAGTGGATAACCTCACACTTATCCACATTCTACTGCATCTGACATGCATTTGCCCATTCACCTAACCTGTCCAAGTCCCCCTGCAGCCTCCTAGCATCCTCCTCGTAGCTCGCACTGCCACCCAGCTTAGTGTCATCTGCAAACTTGGCGATATTACATTCAATTCCTTTGTCTAAATCATTAATGTATATTGTAAATAGCTGGGGTCCCAGCACTGAACCCTACGGCACCCCACTAGCCACTGCCTGAAAAGGACCCATTTATTCCCACTCTTTGCTTCCTGTCTGCCAACCAGTTCTCTATCCAAGTCAGTACATTACCCCCAATACCATGTGCCTTAATTTTGCACAGTAAGCTCTTGTGTGGGACCTTGTCAAAAGACTTTTGAAAGTCCAAATACACCACATCCACTGGTTCTCCCTTATCCACTCTACTAGTTACATCCTCAAAAAATTCTAGAAGATTTGTCAAGCATGATTTCCCTTTCATAAATCCATGCTGACTTGGACCGATCGTGTCACTGCTTTCCAAATGTGCTGCTATTACATCTTTAATAATTGATTCCAGTATTTTCCCCACCACCGATGTCAGGCTAACCGGTCTATAATTCCCTGTTTTCTCTCTCCGTCCTTTTTTAAAAAGTGGTGGTTCATTAGCAACCCTCCAATCCATAGGAACTGAACTAGAGTCCATGGAATGTTGGAAACTGACCATCAATGCATCTACTATTTCTAGGACCAGTTCCTTAAGTACTCTGGGATGCAGACTATCAGGCCCTAGGGATTTATTGGCCTTCAGTCTCTTCAATTTCCCTAACACCATTTCCTGACTAATAAGGATTTTCCTCAGTTCCCCCTTCTTGCTAGACCCTCGGTCCCTTAATATTTTCGGGAGGTTATTCGTGTCTTTCTTAATGAAGACAGAACCAAAGTATTTGTTCAAATGGTCTGCCATTTCTTTGTTCCCCATTATGAATTCCCCTGATTCTGACTGCAAGGGACCTACATTAGTCTTCACTAATCTTTTTCTCTTCACATATCTGTAGAAGCTTTTGCAGTCAGTTTTTATGTTCCCTGCAAGCTTACTCTCATACTCTATTTTCCCCTCCTAATTAAACCCTTCGATCTCCTCTGCTGAATTCTAAATTTCTCCCAGTCCTCAGGTTTGCTGCTTTTTCTGGCCAATTTATATGCCTCTTCCTTGGATTTAACACATTCCCTAATTTTCCTTGTTAGCCACGGTTGAGCCACCTTCCCTTTTTTATTTTTACGCCACACAGGGATATACAGTTGTTCTAGTTCATCCATGCGATATTTAAATGTCTACCATTACTTATCCAACGTCAACACTTTTTAAGTATCATTCTCCAATCTATCCTAGCCAATTCACGTCTCATACCGTCAAAGTTTCCTTTCTTTAAGTTCAGGTCCCTAGTCTCTGACTTAACTGTGTCACTCTTCATCTTAATGAAGAATTCTACCATATTATGATCACTCTTCCCCAAGGGGCCCTACACGACCAGATTGCTAATTAATCCTCTCTCGTTACACAAGACCCAGTCTAGGATTGCCTACTCTCTAGTTGGCTCCTCGACATATTGGTCCAGAAAACCATCCCTAATACACTCCAGGAAATCCTCCTCCACCGTATTGCTACCAGTTTGGTTAGCCCAATCAATATGTAGATTAAAGTCACCCATGATAACTACTGAACCTTTATTGCATGCATCCCTAATTTCCTGTTTGATGCTGTCCCCAACCTCACTACTACTGTTTGGTGGTCTGTACACAACTCCCACTAACATTTTCTGCCCTTTGGTGTACATCGCAAAACAAATAAAATCACACTTACCTGAGGTGGACATTACTTACCTCACTGCAGGCGCTACGGCTCGGTCCTAGTATGGCGCTCTACTCAGCACGATCACTCGGCCAGCAGCCAAAAAATCGAGCTGGTGTTGTAACCAGGGGCGTTTCACACTAATCAGCTCACTTTTCCGGCTGGTTATGCTCCACACCCGGTCAAAACCGGTACCGAATTTCCCGGCGGGGCGCTGGAAGCTGACCATTAGCCCGGAAGTGTTTTCTGCCGCCAATGCCGCTTCTCCGGGACGGCAAAGACCGAAAATCCAGCCCTATGGCTTCCGTGCCACTTCAGCCACCAGGGGGAGCCCTTCAGCAGCATTCTCAACAGTGACACACTCGGAGTTGGCGCAATGTCTTCCAGATCCCTTCCCCGCATTTCTCTGGTTTGATCTAAGATTTGAACCTTAACCTTTCTTAAAGGGTCCGGCAGTCACTGTGACACGACCTCAGGACGCCCCAAAGCGCTTCTCAGCCAAATGAAGTACTTTTTTGAAGTGTGGTATTTGTTGTAAAGTAGGAAACACTGCAGCCAAATTTCGCACAGAAAGCTCTCACAGACAGCAATTTGCTAATGACCAGATAATCTGTTTTGGTGATGTTGATTGAGGGATAAATATTGGCCAAGCTACCAGGGATAACTCCCCTGGCATTCTTAAAATGACGCGGTGGTATCTTTACCATCCAGAGAGGGGCAAATGGGACTTTGGTTTAGTATGTCATCTGAAAGTGCAGCGCTAGCTCAGTACTGCACAGGGAGCCAGTGACAGAGAATGGAGAACACAATCCAATGACAGAGAGAGAGAGAACGGGTATCACAATCCAGTGAGAGAGAGAGAGAACGGGGAACACACTCCAGTGAGAGAGAGAGAGAACGGGGAACACACTCCAGTGAGAGAGAGAGAGAACGGGGAACACAATCCAGTGACAGAGGAGGAGAGAGAACGGGGAACACAATCCAGTGAGAGAGAGAGAGAACGGGGAACACACTCCAGTGAGAGAGAGAGGGAACGGGGAACACAATCCAGTGACAGAGAGAGAGAGTGACAGAGAGATAGAGAGAGAGAGAGAGAGAATGGGGAACACAATCCAGTGACAGAGAGAGAGAGAGAGAGAGAGAGAGACCGGGGAACACAATCCAGTGACAGAGAGAGAGAACGGGGAACACAATCCAGTGACAGAGAGAGAGAGAGAGACAGAGAGAGAGAGAGAGAGAGAGAGAGAACGGGGAACACAATCCAGTGACAGAGAAAGAACCTGAAACACAATCCAGTGACAGAGAGAGATAACGGGGAACACAATCCAGTGACAGAGAGAGAGAGAGAGAGCAAGAGAGCGAAAGAGAGAGAGAGAGAGAGAGAGAGAGATAGAACGGGGAACACAATCCAGTGTCAGAGAGAGAGAGAGAGAGACCGGTGAACACAATCCAGTGACAGAGAGAGAACGGGGAACACAATCCAGTGACAGAGAGAGAACCTGAAACACAATCCAGTGACACAGAGAGAACCGGGAACTCAGACCAGAGTGAGACAGAGAAAACAGGGCACACAATCCAGTGACAGAGAGAGAGAACGGGTAACAAATTCAGTGACACAGAGAGAACAGGGAACACAATCCAGTGACAGAGAGAGAACCTGAAACAAATCCAGTGACATAGAGAGAACTGGGAACACAGACCAGAGTGAAACAGAGAAAACGGGGCACACAATCCAGTGACAGAGAGAGAGAATGGGGAACAAAATCCAGTGACAGAGAGAACATAGAAACATAAAAACATAGAAAATAGTTGCAGGAGCATTCCATTCGGTCCTTCAGCCTGCACCGCCATTCAATATGATGATGGCTGATCATTCACCTCAGTACCCCACCCCTGCCTTCTCGCCATACCCCCTGATCCCTTTAGATGTAAAGGCCACATCTAATTCCCTTTTGAATATGTCCAACGAACTGGACTCACCAACTTTCTGTTGCTGAGAATTCCACAGGTTCACAACGCTCTGGGTGAAAATGTTTCTCCTCATCTCGGTCCTAAATGGCTTACCCCTTAACTTTATACTGTGACTCTTGGTTCTGGACTTCCCCAACATCGGGAACATTCTACCTGCATCTAACCTGTCCAATCCCATCAGAATGTTATAAGTTTCTATGAGATCCCCTCTCATTCTTCTAAATTCCAGTGAGTATAATCCTAGCCGATCCAGTCTTTCCTCATATGTCAGTCCTGCCATCCCGGGAATCAGTCTGGTGAACCTTCGCTGCACTCCCTCAATAGCAAGAATGTCCTTCCTCAGATTAGGAGACCAAAACTGCACACAATACTCAAGGTGTGGTCTCACCAAGGCCCTGTACAACTGCAGTAAGACCTCCCTGCTCCGATACTCAAATCCTCTCACTATGAAGGCCAGCATACCATTTGCTTTCTTTACTGCCTGCTGTACCTGCATGCCCACCTTCAATGACTGATGTACCATCACACCCAGGTCTCTTTCCACCTCCTCTTTTACTAATCTGTCACCATTCAAATAATAATCTGTCTTCCTGTTTTTGCCACCAAAGTGGATGACCTCACACTTATCCACATTATACTGCATCTGCCATGCATTTGCCCATTCACCTAATCTGTCCAAGTCCCCCTGCAGCCTCCTAGCATCCTCCTCGTAGCTCGCACTGCCACCCAGCTTAGTGTCACCTGCAAACTTGGAGATATTACATTCAATTCCTTTATCTAAATCATTAATGTATATTGTAAATAGCTGGGGTCCCAGCACTGAACCCTGCGGCACCCCACTAGACACTGCCTGAAAAGGACCCGTTTATTCACACTCTCTGCTTCGTGTCTGCCAACCAGTTCTCTATCCACGTCAGTACATTACCCCCAATAACATGTGCCTTAATTTTGCACACTAATCTCTTGAGTGGGACCTTGTCAAAAGTCTTTTGAAAGTCCAAATACACCACATCCACATCTCCCTTATCCACTCTACGAGTAACATTCTCAAAAAACTCTAGAAGATTTGTCAAACATGATTTTCCTTTCATAAATCCATGCTGATGTGGGGCGATCCTGTCACTGCTTTCCAAAGGCGCTGCTATTACATCTTTAATAATTGATTCCAGCATTTTCCCCAGCACCAATGTCAGGCTAACTGGTCTATAATTCCCTGTTTTCTCTCTCCCTCCTTTTTTAAAAAGTGGGGTTACATTAGCTACCCTCCAATCCATAGGAACTGAACCAGAGTCCATGGAATGTTGGAAAATAACCACCAATGCATCTACTATTTCTAGGGCCACTTCCTTAAGTACTCTGGGATGCAGACTATCAGGCCCTGGGGTTTTATCAGCCTTCAGTCCCTTCAATTTCTCTCACACCATTTCACTAATCTTTTTCTCTTCACATATCTTTAGAAGCTTTTGCAGTCAGCTTTTATGTTCCCTGCAAGCTTACTCTCATACTCTATTTCCCCCTCCTAATTAAACCCTTAGTCCTCCTCTGCTGAATTCTAAATTTCTCCCAGTCCTCAGGTTTGCTGCTTTTGCTGGCCAATTTATATGCCTCTTCCTTGGATTCAACACTTTCCCTAATTTAACTTGGTGGTCACGGTTGAGCCACCTTCCCTTTTTTATTCTTACGCCACACAGGGATGTACAATTGTTGTAGTTCATCCACGTGATCTTTAAATGTCTGCCATTGCCTCTCCAATGTCAACCCTTTAAGTATCATTCTCCAGTCTATCCTAGCTGATTCACGTCCCATACCGTCGAAGTTTTTTTTCTTAAAGTTCAGGGACCTCGTCTCTGAATTAATTGTGCCACTCTCCATCTTAATGAAGAATTCTACCATATTATGGTCACTCTTCCCCAAGGGGCGCCGCATGACCAGATTGCTAATTAATCCTCTCTTGTTACACAAGACCCAGTCTAGGATGGCCTGCTCTCTAGTTGGTTCCTCGACATATTGGCCTAGGAAACCATCGCTTACGCACTCCAGGAAATCCTCCTCCACAGTATTACTACCAGTTTGGTTAGCCTAATGTAGATTAAAATCACCCATGATAACTGCTGTACCCTTATTGCACGCGTCCCTAATTTCGGGGAACAGAGTCCAGTGACATAGAGAGAGAGAACGGGGAACACAATCCAGTGACAGAGAGAGGGAGGGAGAGAGAGAGAGAGAGAAAGAGAGAGAGAGAGAGGGAACAGGGAAAACAATCCAGCGAAAGAGAGAGAGAGAGAGAGAGAGAGAAAGAGACAGAGAGAGAGAGAGAACGGGAACACAATCCAGTGACAGAGAGAGAATCGGGAAAACAATCCAGTGACAGAGAAAGAGAGAACAGGGAACACAATCCAGCGAAAGAGAGAGGAGAGAGCGGGGAACACAATCCAGTGACAGATGGAGAACGGGGAACACAATCCAGTGACAGAGAGAGAGAGATAGGGGCACACAATCCAGTGACAGAGAGAGAGATATAGGGGAACACAATTCAGTGACAGAGGGAGAGAGATATGGGAACACAATCCAGTGACAGAGGGAGAACGGGGAACACAATCCACTGACAGAGAGAGAGAGAGAGAATGGGGAACACAATCTAGTGACAGAGAGAGAGAGAGAGAATGGGGAACACAATCCAGTGACAGAGAGAAAGAGAACGGGGAACACAATCCAATGACAGAGAGAGAGAACGGGGAACTCAATCCAATGACAGAGAGAGAGAACGGGGAACACAATGCAGTGACAGGGGGAGAGTTAACGGGGAACACAATCCAGTGACAGAGAGAGAGAGATAGGAAACACTATCCAGTGACAGAGGGAGAACGGGGAACACAATCCAGTGACAGAGAAAGAGAGAACAGGGAACACAATCCAGTGAAAGAGAGAGAGAATGGGGAACAGATTCCAGTGACAGAGAGAGAGAACGGGGAACACAATCCAGTGGCAGGGAGAGAGTACGGGGAACACATTCCAGTGACAGAGAGAGAGAACGGGGAACACAATCCAGTGACAGAGAGAGAACGGGGAATACAATCCAGTGAAAGAGAGAGAAAGAGAATGGGGAACAGAATCCAGTGACAGAGAGAGAACAGAGAACATAATCCAGTGAAAGAGAGAGAGAGAGAGCGAGAGCACATGGGGGACAGAATCCAGTAACAGAGAGAGAACAGGGAGCACAATCCAGTGACAGAGGGAGAACGAGGAACACAATATATTGACAGAGAGAGAGAGAGAGAATGGGGGATAGAATCCAGTGACAGAGATAGAGAGAACAGGTAACACAATCCAGTGACAGAGAGAATGGGGAACACAATCCAATGACAGGGAGAGAGTTAACGGGGAACACAATGGAGTGACCGAGAGAGAGAATGGGGAACACAATCCAGTGACAGGGAGAGAACCGGAAGCACAATCCAGTGACAGCGCGAGAACAGGGAACACAATCCAGTGACAGAGAGAGAGAGAGAGAGAAAACGGGGAGCACACTCCAGTGAAAGAGAGAGAGCGAGAGAATGGGGAACCGAATCCAGTGGCAGAGAGAGAACAGGGAACAGAATCCAGTGAAAGAGAGAGAGAGCATGGGGAACAGAATCCAGTGACACAGAGAGAGAGAGAGAGAGAGAACGGGGAACACAATCCAGTGACTGACAGAGAGAGAACAGGGAACCCAATCCAGTGACCGAGAGAGAATGGGGAACACAATCCAGTGACAGAGAGAGAATGGGGAATACAATCCAGTGACAGAGAGAGAGAACAGGGAACATAATCCAGTGACAGATAAAGAACGGGGAACACAATCCATGACAGGGAGAGGGAGAGAATGGGGAAAACAATCCAGTGACAGCAAGAGAATGGGGAACACACTACAGTGACAGACAGAACAGGGAACACAATCCAGTGACAGGAAGAGAGCGGGGAACATGATCCAGTGACCGAGAGAGAGAGAGAGAGAGCGAGAACGGGGAACACAATCCAGTGACAGAGACAGAGTGAACGGGGAACATAATCCAGTGACAGAGAAAGAACGGGGAGCACAATCCAGTGAAAGGGGAGAGTTAACAGGGAACACAATCCAGTGACAGAGAGAATGGGGAACACAATCCAGTGACAGGGAGAGAGTTAACGGGGGACACAATCCAGTGACAGAGAGAGAGAGAACGGGGAACACAATCCAATGAAAGAGAGAGAGAGAGAGAACGAGAACGGGGAACACAATCCAGTGACAGAGAGAGAGAACGGGGAACATAATCCAGTGACAGAGAAAGAACGGGGAACACAATCCAGTGAAAGGGGAGAATTAACGGGGAACACAATCCAGCTGAGAGAGAGAATGGGGAACGCAATCCAGTGACAGAGAGAATGGGGAATACAATCCAGTGACAGAGAGAGAGAACAGGGAACATAATCCAGTGACAGATAAAGAACGGGGAACACAATCCAGTGACTTGGAGAGAGAGAACGGGGAATGCAATCCAATGAAAGAGAGAGAGAGAGAGAGAGAGAATGGGGAACATAATCTAGTGACAGAGAGAGAGAGAGCAAGGAATACAATCCAGTGAAAGAGAGAGAGAGAGAGAGAGAGAGAATGGGGAACACAATCCAGTGACAGCAAGAGAATGGGGAACACAATCCAGTGACAGAGATAATGGGGAACACAATCCAATGATAGGGAGAGAGTTAACGGGGAACACAATCCAGTGACCGAGAGAGAGAATGGGGAACAAAATCCAGTGACAGCGCGAGGACAGGGAACACAATCCAGTGACAGGGAGAGAGAGAGAGAAAACGGGGAGCACAATCCAGTGAAAGAGAGAGAGCGAGAGAATGGGGAACAGAGTCCAGTGGCAGAGAGAGAACAGGGAACAGAATCCAGTGAAAGAGAGAGAGAGAGAGCATGGGGAACAGAATCCAGTGACACAGAGAGAGAGAGAGAGAGAGAGAGAGAGAACGAGGAACACAATCCAGTGACTGAGAGAGAGAGAACAGGGAACCCAATCCAGTGACCGAGAGAGAATGGGGAACACAATCCAGTGACAGAGAGAGAATGGGGAATACAATCCAGTGACAGGGAGAGAACCGGAAGCAAAATCCAGTGACAGGAAGAGAACAGAAAACACAATCCAGTGACAGAGAGAGAGAGAGAACGGGGAACACAATCCAGTGCGTGAGATAGAGAGAGAAAGAGAGCTAGAGAGAGAGAGAGAATGGGGAACAAAATCCAGTGAGGGAGAGAGACAGACAATGGGGAACAGCATCCAGCGACAGAGAGAGAGAGAGAACAGGGAACACAATCCAATGACAGAGAGAGGGAGAACAGAGAACACAATCCAGTGAAAGAGAGAGAGAGAGAGAGAGAGAGAATGGGGAACACAATCCAGTGAGGGAGAGAGAGTAACAATGGGGAACAGCATCCAGTGACAGAGAGAGAGAACAGGGAACACAATCCAGTGACAGAGAGAGAGAGAGAGAGAGAGCAGGGAACACAATCCAGTGACACAGAGAGAGAACGGGGAACACAATCCAGTGACAGGGGAGCGAACAGGGAACACAATCCAGTGTCAGAGAGAGAGAACGGGGAACACAATCCAGTGAAAGGGAGCGTGTTAACGGAGAACACAATCCAGTGACAGAGAGAGAGAGAGATAGGGGAACACAATCCAGTGACAGAGGGAGAACAAGGAACACAATCCAGTGACAGAGAGAGAGAGAGAGAGAAAATGGGGAACACAATCCAGTGACAGAGAGAGAGAGATAGGGGAACACAATCCAGTGACACAGGGAGAACGGGGAACACAATCCAGTGACAGAGAGAGAGAACCGGGAACACAATCCAATGACAGGGAGAGAGTTAGCGGGGAACACAATCCAGTGACAGGATGAGAGAACGGGGAACACAATCCAGTGAAATGGAGAGAGTTAGCGGGGTACACAATTCCGTGACAGAGAGAGAGAACGGGAAACACACTCCAGTGACAGGGAGAGAACCGGAAGAAAAATCCTGTGACAGGGAGAGAACAGGGAACACAATCCAGGGACAGAGACAGAGAGAACAGGGAACACAATCCAGTGACATAGAGAGAGAGAACAGGGAACACAATCCAGTGAAAGAGAGAGAGAGAACAAGGAACACAATCCGGTAAGAGAGAGAGAGAGAGAGAGCGCGCTTGGGGAACAGAATCCAGTGACAGAGAGAGAGAGAACAGGGACCACAATCCAGTGACAGAGAGAGAGAGAGAACAGGGAACACAATCCAGTGAAAGAGAGAGAGAGAGAGAGAGAGAGAGAAAGAGAGAGAACGGAGAACACAATCCAGTGACAAAGAGGGAGAGAAAAAGGGGAACACAATCCCGTGACAGAGAGAGGGAGAGAACGGAGAGCACAATCCAGTGACTGAGAGCGAGAGAGAGAGCGGAGCACATAATCCAGTGACAGAGAGAGAGAGCGAACTGGGAACACATCCAATGACAGAGAGAGGGAGAGAACGGGGAGCACAAACCAGTAACAGAGGGGGAGAGAGAACAGGGAACACTATCCAGTGAAAGAGAGAGAGGCCATGAAAACAATCCAGTGTCACAGAGAGAGAGAATGGAGAACAAGATCCAGTGACAGAGAAAGAGAGAATGGGATAAACAATCCAGTGACAGAAAGAGAACGGGGAACACAATCCAGTGACAGAGAGAAAGAGAGACAGAATGGAGGACACAATCCAGTGACAGAGAGAATGGGGAACACAATCCAGTGACAGAGAGAGAATGGGGAATACAATCCAGTGACAGGGAGAGAACCGGAAGCAAAATCCAGTGACAGGAAGAGAACAGAAAACACAATCCAGTGACAGAGAGAGAGAGAGAACGGGGAACACAATCCAGTGCGTGAGATAGAGAGAGAAAGAGAGCTAGAGAGAGAGAGAGAATGGGGAACAAAATCCAGTGAGGGAGAGAGAGAGACAATGGGGAACAGCATCCAGCGACAGAGAGAGAGAGAGAACAGGGAACACAATCCAATGACAGAGAGAGGGAGAACAGAGAACACAATCCAGTGAAAGAGAGAGAGAGAGAGAGAGAGAGAGAGAGAATGGGGAACACAATCCAGTGAGGGAGAGAGAGTAACAATGGGGAACAGCATCCAGTGACAGAGAGAGAGAACAGGGAACACAATCCAGTGACAGAGAGAGAGAGAGAGAGAGAGAGAGAGCAGGGAACACAATCCAGTGACACAGAGAGAGAACGGGGAACACAATCCAGTGACAGGGGAGCGAACAGGGAACACAATCCAGTGTCAGAGAGAGAGAACGGGGAACACAATCCAGTGAAAGGGAGCGTGTTAACGGAGAACACAATCCAGTGACAGAGAGAGAGAGAGATAGGGGAACACAATCCAGTGACAGAGGGAGAACAAGGAACACAATCCAGTGACAGAGAGAGAGAGAGAGAGAGAGAGAAAATGGGGAACACAATCCAGTGACAGAGAGAGAGAGATAGGGGAACACAATCCAGTGACACAGGGAGAACGGGGAACACAATCCAGTGACAGAGAGAGAGAACCGGGAACACAATCCAATGACAGGGAGAGAGTTAGCGGGGAACACAATCCAGTGACAGGATGAGAGAACGGGGAACACAATCCAGTGAAATGGAGAGAGTTAGCGGGGTACACAATTCCGTGACAGAGAGAGAGAACGGGAAACACACTCCAGTGACAGGGAGAGAACCGGAAGAAAAATCCTGTGACAGGGAGAGAACAGGGAACACAATCCAGGGACAGAGACAGAGAGAACAGGGAACACAATCCAGTGACATAGAGAGAGAGAACAGGGAACACAATCCAGTGAAAGAGAGAGAGAGAACAAGGAACACAATCCGGTAAGAGAGAGAGAGAGAGAGAGCGCGCTTGGGGAACAGAATCCAGTGACAGAGAGAGAGAGAACAGGGACCACAATCCAGTGACAGAGAGAGAGAGAACAGGGAACACAATCCAGTGAAAGAGAGAGAGAGAGAGAGAGAGAAAGAGAGAGAACGGAGAACACAATCCAGTGACAAAGAGGGAGAGAAAAAGGGGAACACAATCCCGTGACAGAGAGAGGGAGAGAACGGAGAGCACAATCCAGTGACTGAGAGCGAGAGAGAGAGCGGAGCACATAATCCAGTGACAGAGAGAGAGAGCGAACTGGGAACACATCCAATGACAGAGAGAGGGAGAGAACGGGGAGCACAAACCAGTAACAGAGGGGGAGAGAGAACAGGGAACACTATCCAGTGAAAGAGAGAGAGGCCGGGAAAACAATCCAGTGTCACAGAGAGAGAGAATGGAGAACAAGATCCAGTGACAGAGAAAGAGAGAATGGGATAAACAATCCAGTGACAGAAAGAGAACGGGGAACACAATCCAGTGACAGAGAGAAAGAGAGACAGAATGGAGGACACAATCCAGTGACAGAGAGAATGGGGAACACAATCCAGTGACAGGGAGAGAACCGGGAACACAATACAGTGACAGAGAGGGAATGGAAAACACAATGCAATGACAGAGAGAGAGAACAGAGAACACAATCCAGTGCAAGAGAGAGAGAGAGAGAGAGAGCAGGGAACACAATCCAGTGGAAGAGAGAGAGGGAACAGGGAACCCAATCCAGTAAAAGAGAGAAAGAGAGAGAGAGTGGAACAGAATCCAGTGAGAGAGAGAGAGAGAGAGAGGCCAGGAACACAATCCAGTGACAGAGAGAGAGAGAGAGAGAAAAAGGAACACAATCCAGTGACAGAGAGAGAGAATGGGGAACACAATCCAGTGACAGGGGGAGAGAATAGGGAACTCAATCCAGTGACAGAGAGAGAGAACGGGGAACACAATCCATTGTCAGGGAAAGAGTTAACGGGGAATACAATCCAGTGACAGAGAGAGAGAGATAGGGTACACAATCCAGTGACAGAGGGAGAACTAGGAACACAATCCAGTGAAAGAGAGAGAGAGAGAGAGAGAGAGAGCACGCACGCTTGGGGAACAGAACCCAGTGAGAGAGAGAGAACAGGGACCACAATCCAGTGACAGTGAGAGAGAGAACAGGGAACACAATCCAGTGAAAGAAAGAGAGAGAGAGAGAGAGAGAGAGAGAGAGAGAGAGACCGGAGAACACAATCCAGTGACAGAGAGGGAGAGAAAAAGTGGAACACAATCCCATGACAGAGAGAGGGAGAGAACGGGGAGCACAATCCAGTGACCGAGAGCGAGAGAGAGAGCGGAGCACACAACCCAGTGACAGAGAGAATGAGAGAATGGGGAACACAATCCAGTGACAGAGAGAGGGAGGGAACTGGGAGCAAAAACCAGTGACAGAGAGGGAGAGAGAACAGGGAACACTATCCAGTGAAAGAGAGAGAGGCCGGGAAAACAATCCAGTGTCACAGAGAGAGAGAACGGAGAACAAGATCCAGTGACAGAGAAAGAGAGAATGGGATAAACAATCCAGTGACAGAAAGAGAACGGGGAACACAATCCAGTGACAGAGAGAGAGAGAGAGAGAGACAGAATGGGGGACACAATCCAGTGACAGAGAGAGAATTGGGAACACAATCCAGTGGCAGGGAGAGAACCGGGAACACAATCCAGTGACAGAGAGGGAATGGAAAACACAATGCAATGACACAGAGAGAGAACAGATAACACAATCCAGTGAAAGAGAGAGAGAGAGAGAACAGCGAGAGGGAGAGAGAGAAACAATGGGGAACAGCATCCAGTGACAGAGGGAGAGAGGGAAACAATGGGGAACAGCATCCAGTGACAGAGAGAGAGAGAACTGGGAGCAAAAACCAGTGACAGAGAGAGAGAGAGAACAGGGAACACTATCCAGTGAAAGAGAGAGAGGCCGGGAAAACAATCCAGTGTCACAGAGAGAGAGAACGGAGAACAAGATCCAGTGACAGAGAAAGAGAGAATGGGATAAACACTCCAGTGACAGAAAGCGAACAGGAAACACAATCCAGTGACAGAGAGAGAGAGAGACAGAATGGGGAACACAATCCAGTGACAGAGAGAGAATGGGGAACACGATCCAGTGACAGGGAGAGAACCGGGAACACAATCCAGTGACAGAGAGGGAATGGAAAACACAATGCAATGACAGAGAGAGAGAACAGAGAACACAATCCAGTGAAAGAGAGAGAGAGAGAGAGAACAGGGAGAGGGAGAGAGAGAAACAATGGGGAACAGCATCCAGTGACAGAGGGAGAGAGAGAAACAATGGGGAACCGCATCCAGTGACAGAGAGAGAGAGAACTGGGACCACAATCCAGTGACAGAGAGAGCGAGAGAGCAGGGAACACAATCCAGTGAAAGAGAGAGAGGGAACAGGGAACACACTCCAGTAAAAGAGAGAAAGAGCGAGAGAGAGAGAGAGAGCGGAACAGAATCCAGTGACAGAGAGAGAGAGAGAGGCCAGGGAACACAATCCAGTGACAGAGAGAGAGAGAGATAAAAGAGGGAACACAATCCAGTGACAGAGAGAGAGAACGGGGAACAGAATCCAGTGACAGGGAGAGAGAACAGGGAACACAATCCAATGACACAGAGAGAGAACGGGGAACACAATCCAGTGTCAGGGAAAGAGTTAGCGAGGAACACAATCCAGTGACAGAGAGAGAGAGATAGGGCACACAATCCAATGACAGAGGGAGAACGAGGAACACAACCCAGTGACAGAGAGAGAGAGAGAGAGAACGGGGAACACAATCCAGTGACAGAGAGAGACAGATAAGGGAACACAATCCAGTGACACAAGGAGAACGAGGAACACAATCTAGTGACAGAGAGAGAGAGAGAGAGAATGGGGAACACAATCCAGTGACAGAGAGAGAGCGAAAACGGGGAACACAATCCAGTGACAGAGAGAGAAAACCGGGAACACAATCCAATGACAGGGAGAGAGTTAACGGGAACACAATCCAGTGACAGGATGAGAGAACGGGGCACTCAATCCAGTGACAGAGAGAGAACGGGGAGCACAATCAAGTGACAGAGAGAATGGGGAACTCAATCCAGTGACACGGAGAGAGATAGTGGGGAACACAATCCAGTGACTTGGAGAGAGTTAGTGGGGAACACAATTCAGTGACAGAGAGAGAGAACGGGAAACACACTCCAGTGACAGGGAGAGAACCGGAAGCAAAACGCAGTGACAGGGAGAGAACAGGGAATAAAATCCAGTGATAGAGATGAGAGAGAACGGCGAACACAATCCAGTGAAAGAGAGAGAGAGATAAAACAGGGAACACAATCCAGTGAAAGAGAGAGAGAGAGAGAGAGTGCGCGCGCGTGGGGAACAGAATCCAGTGACAGAGAGCGAGAGAACAGGGAACACAATCCAGTGAGAGAGAGAGAGAACAGGGAATGCACTCCAGTGAAAGAGAGAGAGGGAAAAAGGGAACACAATCCAGTGACAGAGAGGGAGAGAACGGGGAGCACAATCCAGTGACCGAGAGCGAGAGAGAGAGAGAGTGGAGAACACAATCCAGTGACAGAGAGAGAGAGAGAGAACGGGGAACACAATCCATTGACAGAGGGAGAGAGAGAACAGGGAACACAATCCAGTGAAAGAGAGAGAGGCCGGGAAAACAATCCAGTGTCACCGAGAGAGAGAATGGAGAACAAGACTGAGAGAGAGAGAACGGGGACCACAATCCAGTGACAGAGGGAGAGCGAAGGAGAGAATGGGGAACAGAATCCAGTGTCAGGGAGCGAAAGAAAGGGGAACACAATACAGTGACAGAGAGAGAATGGGGAACACAGTCCAGTGACAGAGGGAGAGCGAGAGAGAGAATGGGGAACAGAATCCAGTGCCAGGGAGCGAAGGAAAGGGGAACACAATCCAGTGACAGAGAGAAAACGGGGAACACGGTCCAGTGACAGAGAGAGAATCGGGAACACAATCCAGTGACAGGGATAGAGAGAGAACAGGGAACACAATCCAGTGACAGAGAGGGAATGGAAAACACAATGCAATGACAGAGAGAGAGAACAGAGAGCACAATCCAGTGAAAGAGAGAGAGAGAGAACAGGGAGAGGGAGAGAGAGAAACAATGGGGAACAGCATCCAGTGACAGAGGGAGAGAGAGAAACAATGGGGAACAGCATCCAGTGACAGAGAGAGAGAGAGAGAACTGGGAACACAATCCAGTGACAGAGAGAGAGAGAGACACAGGGAACACAATCCAGTGGAAGAGAGAGAGGGAACAGGGAACACAATCCAGTAAAAGAGAGAGAGAGAGAGAGAGAGCAGAACAGAACCCAGTGACAGACAGAGAGAGAGGCCAGGGAACACAATCCAGTGACAGAGAGAGAGAGAGAAAAGAGGGAACACAATCCAGTGACAGAGAGAGAGAACGGGGAACACAATCCAGCGACAGGGAGAGAGAACAGCGACCTCAATCCAGTGACAGAGAGAGAGAACGGGGAACACAATACGGTGTCAGGGAAAGAGTTAACGGGGAACACAATCCATTGACAGAGAGAGAGAGAATGGGGAGCTCGATCCAATGACAGAGAGAGAGAACGGGGAACACAATGCAGTGACAGGGAGAGAGTTAACGGGGAACACAATCCAGTGACAGAGAGAGAGAGATAGGAAACACAATCCAGTGACACAAGGAGAACGAGGAACACAATCTAGTGACAGAGAGAGAGAGAGAGAGAGAGAATGGGGAACACAATCCAGTGACAGAGAGAGAGCGAAAACGGGGAACACAATCCAGTGACAGAGAGAGAGAACCGGGAACACAATCCAATGACAGGGAGAGAGTTAATGGGAACACAATCCAGTGACAGGATGAGAGAACTGGGAACACAATCCAGTGACAGAGAGAGAACGGGAAGCACAATCAAGTGACAGAGAGAATGGGGAACACAATCCAGTGACACGGAGAGAGATAGTGGGGAACACAATTCAGTGACAGAGAGAGAACGGGAAACACACTCCAGTGACAGGGAGAGAACCGGAAGCAAAACGCAGTGACAGGGAGAGAACAGGGAACAAAATCCAGTGACAGAGAGAGAGAGAACGGCGAACACAATCCAGTGAAAGAGAGAGAGAGAGAGAGATAAGGGAACACAATCCAGTGGCAGAGGGAGAACGGGGAACACAATCCACTGACTGAGAGAGAGAGAGTGAGAGAGAGAGAATGGGTAACACAATCCAGTGACAGAGAGAATGAATGAGAAACACAATCCAGTGACGGATGGAGAGAGAACGGGGAACACAATCCAGTGACAGAGCGAGAACGGGAGACACAATCCAGTGAAAGGGAGAGAAAGAGAATGGGGAACAGAATCCAGTGACAGAGAGAGAACAGAGAACAGAATCCAGAGAAAGGGAGAGAGAGAGAGAGAGAGAGAGAGCGCGTGCGCATGGGGAACAGAGTCCAGTGACAGAGAGAGAGAACGGGGAACACATTCCAGTGACAGAGAGAGAGAACGGGGAACACATTCCAGTGACAGAGAGAGAGAACGGGGAACACAATCCAGTGATAGAGCGAGAACGGGAGACACAATCCAGTGAAAGAGAGCGAGAACGGGAGACACAATCCAGTGAAAGGGAGCGAAAGAGAATGGGGAACAGAATCCAGTGACAGAGAGAGAACAGAGAACAGAATCCAGAGAAAGGGAGAGAGAGAGAGAGAGAGAGAGCGCGTGCGCATGGGGAACAGAGTCCAGTGACAGAGAGAGAGAACGGGGAACACATTCCAGTGACAGAGAGAGAGAACGGGGAACACAATCCAGTGACAGAGCGAGAACGGGAGACACAATCCAGTGAAAGAGAGAGAAAGAGAATGGGGAACAGAATCCAGTGACAGAGAGAGAACAGAGAACAGAATCCAGTGAAAGGGAGAGAGAGAGAGAGAGAGAGAGAGAGAGCGCGTGCGCATGGGGAACAGAATCCAGTGACAGAGAGAGAGAACGGGGAACACAATCCAGTGACCGAGAGAGAGAGAGAATGGGGAACACAATCCAGTGACCGAGAGAGAGGGAGGGAGATAGAGAGAGAGAGAGAGAGGGAACAGGGAAAACAATCCAGCGAAAGAGAGAGAGAGAGAGAGAGAGAAAGAAAAAGAGAGAGAGAGAGAGAACGGGGAACACAATCCAGTGACAGAGAGAGAATCGGGAAAACAATCCAGTGACAGAGAAAGAGAGAACAGGGAACACAATCCAGCGAACGAGAGAGGACAGAGCGGGGAACACAATCCAGTCACAGAGAGAGAATGGGGAACACAATCCAGTGACAGAGAGAGAGAGATAGGGGCACACAATCCAGTGACAGAGGGAGAACGGGGAACACAATCCACTGACAGAGAGAGAGAGAGAGAGAATGGGGAACACAATCCAATGACAGAGCGAATGAATGGGGAACACAATCCAGTGACAGAGAGAGAGAGAACGGGGAACACAATCCAGTGACAGAGAGAGAGAGAACGGGGAACTCGATCCAATGACAGAGAGAGAGAACGGGGAGCACAATGCAGTGACAGAGAGAGAGAGAACGGGGAACTCGATCCAATGACAGAGAGAGAGAGAACGGGGAACACAATCCAGTGACAGAGAGAGAGAGAACGGGGAACACAATCCAGTGACAGAGAGAGAGAGAACGGGGAACTCGATCCAATGACAGACAGAGAGAACGGGGAGCACAATGCAGTGACAGGGAGAGAGTTAACGGGGAACACAATCCAGTGACAGAGAAAGAGAGAACAGGGAACACAATCCAGTGAATGAGAGAGAATGGGGAACACAATCCAGTGACAGAGAGAGAACAGGGAGCAGAGTCCAGTGAAAGAGAGAGAGAGAGAGAGCGAGCGGGGAACAGAATCCAGTGACATAGAGAGAGAGAGAGAGAAAACAGGGAACACAATCCAGTGAAAGAGAGAGAATGGGGAACAGAATTCAGTGACAGAGAGGGAACAGAGAACAGAGTCCAGTGAAAGAGAGAGAGAGAGAGCGAGAGAGAATGGGGAACAGAATCCAGTGACCGAGAGAGAGAGAACTGGGAACACACTCCAGTGACAGAGAGAGAGAGTGGGGAACACAATCCAGTGATACAGAGAGAATTGTGAGAACGGGGAACACAATCCAGTGAGAGAGAGAGAGAGAGAGAGAGAACAGGGAGCATACGCCAGTGACAGAGAGAGAACGGGGAACACAATCCAGTGACAGAGAGAGAGAGAGAGAGAATGGTTTACACAATCCAGGGACAGAGAGAGAGAACGGGGAACATAATCCAGTGACGGAGAGAGAACAGGGAACTCAATCCAATGACAGAGAGCGAGAACGGGGAACACAATGCAGTGACAGGGAGCGAGTTAACGGGGAACACAATCCAGTGACAGAGAGAGAGAGAGATAGGGAAACACAATCCAGTGACAGAGGGAGAATGAGGAACACAATCCAGTGACAGAGAGAGAGAGAGAACGGGGAGCACAATCCAGTGTCAGAGAGCGAGAGAGATAAGGGAACACAATCCAGTGGCAGAGGGAGAACGCAAAACACAAACCACTGACAGAGAGAGAGAGAGTGAGAGAGAGAAAATGGGGAACACAATCCAGTGACAGAGAGAGAGAGAGAGAATGGGAAACACAATCCAGTGACAGAGAGAGAGAACGGGGAACACAATCCAATGACAGGGAGAGAGAATGTCAGGCTAACTGGTCTATAATTCCCTGTTTTCTCTCTCCCTCCTTTTTTAAAAAGTGGGGTTACATTAGCTACCCTCCAATCCATAGGAACTGAACCAGAGTCCATGGAATGTTGGAAAATAACCACCAATGCATCTACTATTTCTAGGGCCACTTCCTTAAGTACTCTGGGATGCAGACTATCAGGCCCTGGGGTTTTATCAGCCTTCAGTCCCTTCAATTTCTCTCACACCATTTCACTAATCTTTTTCTCTTCACATATCTTTAGAAGCTTTTGCAGTCAGCTTTTATGTTCCCTGCAAGCTTACTCTCATACTCTATTTCCCCCTCCTAATTAAACCCTTAGTCCTCCTCTGCTGAATTCTAAATTTCTCCCAGTCCTCAGGTTTGCTGCTTTTGCTGGCCAATTTATATGCCTCTTCCTTGGATTCAACACTTTCCCTAATTTAACTTGGTGGTCACGGTTGAGCCACCTTCCCTTTTTTATTCTTACGCCACACAGGGATGTACAATTGTTGTAGTTCATCCACGTGATCTTTAAATGTCTGCCATTGCCTCTCCAATGTCAACCCTTTAAGTATCATTCTCCAGTCTATCCTAGCTGATTCACGTCCCATACCGTCGAAGTTTTTTTTCTTAAAGTTCAGGGACCTCGTCTCTGAATTAATTGTGCCACTCTCCATCTTAATGAAGAATTCTACCATATTATGGTCACTCTTCCCCAAGGGGCGCCGCATGACCAGATTGCTAATTAATCCTCTCTTGTTACACAAGACCCAGTCTAGGATGGCCTGCTCTCTAGTTGGTTCCTCGACATATTGGCCTAGGAAACCATCGCTTACGCACTCCAGGAAATCCTCCTCCACAGTATTACTACCAGTTTGGTTAGCCTAATGTAGATTAAAATCACCCATGATAACTGCTGTACCCTTATTGCACGCGTCCCTAATTTCGGGGAACAGAGTCCAGTGACATAGAGAGAGAGAACGGGGAACACAATCCAGTGACAGAGAGAGGGAGGGAGAGAGAGAGAGAGAAAGAGAGAGAGAGAGAGGGAACAGGGAAAACAATCCAGCGAAAGAGAGAGAGAGAGAGAGAGAGAGAGAGAAAGAGACAGAGAGAGAGAGAGAACGGGGAACACAATCCAGTGACAGAGAGAGAATCGGGAAAACAATCCAGTGACAGAGAAAGAGAGAACAGGGAACACAATCCAGCGAAAGAGAGAGGAGAGAGCGGGGAACACAATCCAGTGACAGAGAGAGAACGGGGAACACAATCCAGTGACAGAGAGAGAGAGATAGGGGCACACAATCCAGTGACAGAGAGAGAGATATAGGGGAACACAATTCAGTGACAGAGGGAGAGAGATATGGGAACACAATCCAGTGACAGAGGGAGAACGGGGAACACAATCCACTGACAGAGAGAGAGAGAGAGAATGGGGAACACAATCTAGTGACAGAGAGAGAGAGAGAGAATGGGGAACACAATCCAGTGACAGAGAGAAAGAGAACGGGGAACACAATCCAATGACAGAGAGAGAGAACGGGGAACTCAATCCAATGACAGAGAGAGAGAACGGGGAACACAATGCAGTGACAGGGGGAGAGTTAACGGGGAACACAATCCAGTGACAGAGAGAGATAGGAAACACTATCCAGTGACAGAGGGAGAACGGGGAACACAATCCAGTGACAGAGAAAGAGAGAACAGGGAACACAATCCAGTGAAAGAGAGAGAGAATGGGGAACAGATTCCAGTGACAGAGAGAGAGAACGGGGAACACAATCCAGTGGCAGGGAGAGAGTACGGGGAACACATTCCAGTGACAGAGAGAGAGAACGGGGAACACAATCCAGTGACAGAGAGAGAACGGGGAACACAATCCAGTGAAAGAGAGAGAAAGAGAATGGGGAACAGAATCCAGTGACAGAGAGAGAACAGAGAACATAATCCAGTGAAAGAGAGAGAGAGAGAGCGAGAGCACATGGGGGACAGAATCCAGTAACAGAGAGAGAACAGGGAGCACAATCCAGTGACAGAGGGAGAACGAGGAACACAATATATTGACAGAGAGAGAGAGAGAGAATGGGGGATAGAATCCAGTGACAGAGATAGAGAGAACAGGTAACACAATCCAGTGACAGAGAGAATGGGGAACACAATCCAATGACAGGGAGAGAGTTAACGGGGAACACAATGGAGTGACCGAGAGAGAGAATGGGGAACACAATCCAGTGACAGGGAGAGAACCGGAAGCACAATCCAGTGACAGCGCGAGAACAGGGAACACAATCCAGTGACAGAGAGAGAGAGAGAGAGAAAACGGGGAGCACACTCCAGTGAAAGAGAGAGAGCGAGAGAATGGGGAACCGAATCCAGTGGCAGAGAGTGAACAGGGAACAGAATCCAGTGAAAGAGAGAGAGAGCATGGGGAACAGAATCCAGTGACACAGAGAGAGAGAGAGAGAGAGAGAGAGAGAACGGGGAACACAATCCAGTGACTGACAGAGAGAGAACAGGGAACCCAATCCAGTGACCGAGAGAGAATGGGGAACACAATCCAGTGACAGAGAGAGAATGGGGAATACAATCCAGTGACAGAGAGAGAGAACAGGGAACATAATCCAGTGCCAGATAAAGAACGGGGAACACAATCCAGTGACAGGGAGAGGGAGAGAATGGGGAAAACAATCCAGTGACAGCAAGAGAATGGGGAACACACTACAGTGACAGACAGAACAGGGAACACAATCCAGTGACAGGAAGAGAGCGGGGAACATGATCCAGTGACCGAGAGAGAGAGAGAGAGAGCGAGAACGGGGAACACAATCCAGTGACAGAGACAGAGTGAACGGGGAACATAATCCAGTGACAGAGAAAGAACGGGGAGCACAATCCAGTGAAAGGGGAGAGTTAACAGGGAACACAATCCAGTGACAGAGAGAATGGGGAACACAATCCAGTGACAGGGAGAGAGTTAACGGGGGACACAATCCAGTGACAGAGAGAGAGAGAACGGGGAACACAATCCAATGAAAGAGAGAGAGAGAGAGAACGAGAACGGGGAACACAATCCAGTGACAGAGAGAGAGAACGGGGAACATAATCCAGTGACAGAGAAAGAACGGGGAACACAATCCAGTGAAAGGGGAGAATTAACGGGGAACACAATCCAGCTGAGAGAGAGAATGGGGAACGCAATCCAGTGACAGGCAGAGAGTTTACGGGGAACACAATCCAGTGACTTGGAGAGAGAGAACGGGGAATGCAATCCAATGAAAGAGAGAGAGAGAGAGAGAGAGAGAGAATGGGGAACATAATCTAGTGACAGAGAGAGAGAGAGCAAGGAATACAATCCAGTGAAAGAGAGAGAGAGAGAGAGAGAGAATGGGGAACACAATCCAGTGACAGCAAGAGAATGGGGAACACAATCCAGTGACAGAGATAATGGGGAACACAATCCAATGATAGGGAGAGAGTTAACGGGGAACACAATCCAGTGACCGAGAGAGAGAATGGGGAACAAAATCCAGTGACAGCGCGAGGACAGGGAACACAATCCAGTGACAGAGAGAGAGAGAGAAAACGGGGAGCACAATCCAGTGAAAGAGAGAGAGCGAGAGAATGGGGAACAGAGTCCAGTGGCAGAGAGAGAACAGGGAACAGAATCCAGTGAAAGAGAGAGAGAGAGCATGGAGAACAGAATCCAGTGACAGAGAGAGAGAGAGAGAGAGAGAGAGAGAGAGAGAGAACGGGGAACACAATCCAGTGACTGAGAGAGAGAGAACAGGGAACCCAATCCAGTGACCGAGAGAGAATGGGGAACACAATCCAGTGACAGAGAGAGAATGGGGAATACAATCCAGTGACAGGGAGAGAACTGGAAGCAAAATCCAGTGACAGGAAGAGAACAGAAAACACAATCCAGTGACAGAGAGAGAGAGAGAACGGGGAACACAATCCAGTGCGTGAGATAGAGAGAGAAAGAGAGCTAGAGAGAGAGAGAGAATGGGGAACAAAATCCAGTGAGGGAGAGAGAGAGACAATGGGGAACAGCATCCAGCGACAGAGAGAGAGAGAGAACAGGGAACACAATCCAGTGACAGAGAGAGGGAGAACAGAGAACACAATCCAGTGAAAGAGAGAGAGAGAGAGAGAGAGAGAATGGGGAACACAATCCAGTGAGGGAGAGAGAGTAACAATGGGGAACAGCATCCAGTGACAGAGAGAGAGAACAGGGAACACAATCCAGTGACAGAGAGAGAGAGAGAGAGAGAGAGAGAGAGCAGGGAACACAATCCAGTGACACAGAGAGAGAACGGGGAACACAATCCAGTGACAGGGGAGCGAACAGGGAACACAATCCAGTGTCAGAGAGAGAGAACGGGGAACACAATCCAGTGAAAGGGAGCGTGTTAACGGAGAACACAATCCAGTGACAGAGAGAGAGAGAGATAGGGGAACACAATCCAGTGACAGATGGAGAACAAGGAACACAATCCAGTGACAGAGAGAGAGAGAGAGAGAGAGAAAATGGGGAACACAATCCAGTGACAGAGAGAGAGAGATAGGGGAACACAATCCAGTGACACAGGGAGAACGGGGAACACAATCCAGTGACAGAGAGAGAGAACCGGGAACACAATCCAATGACAGGGAGAGAGTTAGCGGGGAACACAATCCAGTGACAGGATGAGAGAACGGGGAACACAATCCAGTGAAATGGAGAGAGTTAGCGGGGTACACAATTCCGTGACAGAGAGAGAGAACGGGAAACACACTCCAGTGACGGAGAGAACCGGAAGAAAAATCCTGTGACAGGGAGAGAACAGGGAACACAATCCAGGGACAGAGACAGAGAGAACAGGGAACACAATCCAGTGACATAGAGAGAGAGAACAGGGAACACAATCCAGTGAAAGAGAGAGAGAGAACAAGGAACACAATCCGGTAAGAGAGAGAGAGAGAGAGAGCGCGCTTGGGGAACAGAATCCAGTGACAGAGAGAGAGAGAACAGGGACCACAATCCAGTGACAGAGAGAGAGAGAACAGGGAACACAATCCAGTGAAAGAGAGAGAGAGAGAGAGAGAGAGAGAAAGAGAGAGAACGGAGAACACAATCCAGTGACAAAGAGGGAGAGAAAAAGGGGAACACAATCCCGTGACAGAGAGAGGGAGAGAACGGAGAGCACAATCCAGTGACTGAGAGCGAGAGAGAGAGCGGAGCACATAATCCAGTGACAGAGAGAGAGAGCGAACTGGGAACACATCCAATGACAGAGAGAGGGAGAGAACGGGGAGCACAAACCAGTAACAGAGGTGGAGAGAGAACAGGGAACACTATCCAGTGAAAGAGAGAGAGGCCGGGAAAATAATCCAGTGTCACAGAGAGAGAGAATGGAGAACAAGATCCAGTGACAGAGAAAGAGAGAATGGGATAAACAATCCAGTGACAGAAAGAGAACGGGGAACACAATCCAGTGACAGAGAGAGAGAGAGACAGAATGGAGGACACAATCCAGTGACAGAGAGAATGGGGAACACAATCCAGTGACAGGGAGAGAACCGGGAACACAATACAGTGACAGAGAGGGAATGGAAAACACAATGCAATGACAGAGAGAGAGAACAGAGAACACAATCCAGTGCAAGAGAGAGAGAGAGAGAGAGCAGGGAACACAATCCAGTGGAAGAGAGAGAGGGAACAGGGAACCCAATCCAGTAAAAGAGAGAAAGAGAGAGAGAGTGGAACAGAATCCAGTGAGAGAGAGAGAGAGAGGCCAGGAACACAATCCAGTGACAGAGAGAGAGAGAGAGAGAAAAAGGAACACAATCCAGTGACAGAGAGAGAGAATGGGGAACACAATCCAGTGACAGGGAGAGAGAATAGGGAACTCAATCCAGTGACAGAGAGAGAGAACGGGGAACACAATCCATTGTCAGGGAAAGAGTTAACGGGGAACACAATCCAGTGACAGAGAGAGAGAGATAGGGTACACAATCCAGTGACAGAGGGAGAACTAGGAACACAATCCAGTGACAGATAGAGAGAACGGGGAACACAATCCAGTGAAAGAGAGAGAGAGAGAGAGAGAGAGAGAGAGCGCACGCTTGGGGAACAGAACCCAGTGAGAGAGAGAGAGAGAACAGGGACCACAATCCAGTGACAGAGAGAGAGAGAACTGGGAACACAATCCAGTGAAAGAAAGAGAGAGAGAGAGAGAGAGAGAGAGAGAGAGAGAGAGAGAGAGAGAGAGAGAGAGAGAGAGAGACCGGAGAACACAATCCAGTGACAGAGAGAGGGAGGGAACTGGGAGCAAAAACCAGTGACAGAGAGGGAGAGAGAACAGGGAACACTATCCAGTGAAAGAGAGAGAGGCCGGGAAAACAATCCAGTGTCACAGAGAGAGAGAACGGAGAACAAGATCCAGTGACAGAGAAAGAGAGAATGGGATAAACAATCCAGTGACAGAAAGAGAACGGGGAACACAATCCAGTGACAGAGAGAGAGAGAGAGAGACAGAATGGGGGACACAATCCAGTGACAGAGAGAGAATTGGGAACACAATCCAGTGGCAGGGAGAGAACCGGGAACACAATCCAGTGACAGAGAGGGAATGGAAAACACAATGCAATGACACAGAGAGAGAACAGATAACACAATCCAGTGAAAGAGAGAGAGAGAGAGAACAGCGAGAGGGAGAGAGAGAAACAATGGGGAACAGCATCCAGTGACAGAGGGAGAGAGGGAAACAATTGGGAACAGCATCCAGTGACAGAGAGAGAGAGAACTGGGAGCAAAAACCAGTGACAGAGAGAGAGAGAGAACAGGGAACACTATCCAGTGAAAGAGAGAGAGGCCGGGAAAACAATCCAGTGTCACAGAGAGAGAGAACGGAGAACAAGATCCAGTGACAGAGAAAGAGAGAATGGGATAAACACTCCAGTGACAGAAAGCGAACAGGAAACACAATCCAGTGACAGAGAGAGAGAGAGAGAGACAGAATGGGGAACACAATCCAGTGACAGAGAGAGAATGGGGAACACGATCCAGTGACAGGGAGAGAACCGGGAACACAATCCAGTGACAGAGAGGGAATGGAAAACACAATGCAATGACAGAGAGAGAGAACAGAGAACACAATCCAGTGAAAGAGAGAGAGAGAGAGAGAACAGGGAGAGGGAGAGAGAGAAACAATGGGGAACAGCATCCAGTGACAGAGGGAGAGAGAGAAACAATGGGGAACCGCATCCAGTGACAGAGAGAGAGAGAACTGGGACCACAATCCAGTGACAGAGAGAGCGAGAGAGCAGGGAACACAATCCAGTGAAAGAGAGAGAGGGAACAGGGAACACACTCCAGTAAAAGAGAGAAAGAGCGAGAGAGAGAGAGAGAGCGGAACAGAATCCAGTGACAGAGAGAGAGAGAGAGGCCAGGGAACACAATCCAGTGACAGAGAGAGAGAGAGATAAAAGAGGGAACACAATCCAGTGACAGAGAGAGAGAACGGGGAACAGAATCCAGTGACAGGGAGAGAGAACAGGGAACACAATCCAATGACACAGAGAGAGAACGGGGAACACAATCCAGTGTCAGGGAAAGAGTTAGCGAGGAACACAATCCAGTGACAGAGAGAGAGAGATAGGGCACACAATCCAATGACAGAGGGAGAACGAGGAACACAACCCAGTGACAGAGAGAGAGAGAGAGAGAACGGGGAACACAATCCAGTGACAGAGAGAGACAGATAAGGGAACACAATCCAGTGACACAAGGAGAACGAGGAACACAATCTAGTGACAGAGAGAGAGAGAGAGAGAATGGGGAACACAATCCAGTGACAGAGAGAGAGCGAAAACGGGGAACACAATCCAGTGACAGAGAGAGAAAACCGGGAACACAATCCAATGACAGGGAGAGAGTTAACGGGAACACAATCCAGTGACAGGATGAGAGAACGGGGCACTCAATCCAGTGACAGAGAGAGAACGGGGAGCACAATCAAGTGACAGAGAGAATGGGGAACTCAATCCAGTGACACGGAGAGAGATAGTGGGGAACACAATCCAGTGACTTGGAGAGAGTTAGTGGGGAACACAATTCAGTGACAGAGAGAGAGAACGGGAAACACACTCCAGTGACAGGGAGAGAACCGGAAGCAAAACGCAGTGACAGGGAGAGAACAGGGAATAAAATCCAGTGATAGAGATGAGAGAGAACGGCGAACACAATCCAGTGAAAGAGAGAGAGAGATAAAACAGGGAACACAATCCAGTGAAAGAGAGAGAGAGAGAGAGAGTGCGCGCGCGTGGGGAACAGAATCCAGTGACAGAGAGCGAGAGAACAGGGAACACAATCCAGTGAGAGAGAGAGAGAACAGGGAATGCACTCCAGTGAAAGAGAGAGAGGGAAAAAGGGAACACAATCCAGTGACAGAGAGGGAGAGAACGGGGAGCACAATCCAGTGACCGAGAGCGAGAGAGAGAGAGAGTGGAGAACACAATCCAGTGACAGAGAGAGAGAGAGAGAGAACGGGGAACACAATCCATTGACAGAGGGAGAGAGAGAACAGGGAACACAATCCAGTGAAAGAGAGAGAGGCCGGGAAAACAATCCAGTGTCACCGAGAGAGAGAATGGAGAACAAGACTGAGAGAGAGAGAACGGGGACCACAATCCAGTGACAGAGGGAGAGCGAAGGAGAGAATGGGGAACAGAATCCAGTGTCAGGGAGCGAAAGAAAGGGGAACACAATACAGTGACAGAGAGAGAATGGGGAACACAGTCCAGTGACAGAGGGAGAGCGAGAGAGAGAATGGGGAACAGAATCCAGTGCCAGGGAGCGAAGGAAAGGGGAACACAATCCAGTGACAGAGAGAAAACGGGGAACACGGTCCAGTGACAGAGAGAGAATCGGGAACACAATCCAGTGACAGGGATAGAGAGAGAACAGGGAACACAATCCAGTGACAGAGAGGGAATGGAAAACACAATGCAATGACAGAGAGAGAGAACAGAGAGCACAATCCAGTGAAAGAGAGAGAGAGAGAACAGGGAGAGGGAGAGAGAGAAACAATGGGGAACAGCATCCAGTGACAGAGGGAGAGAGAGAAACAATGGGGAACAGCATCCAGTGACAGAGAGAGAGAGAGAGAACTGGGAACACAATCCAGTGACAGAGAGAGAGAGAGACACAGGGAACACAATCCAGTGGAAGAGAGAGAGGGAACAGGGAACACAATCCAGTAAAAGAGAGAGAGAGAGAGAGAGAGCAGAACAGAACCCAGTGACAGACAGAGAGAGAGGCCAGGGAACACAATCCAGTGACAGAGAGAGAGAGAGAAAAGAGGGAACACAATCCAGTGACAGAGAGAGAGAACGGGGAACACAATCCAGCGACAGGGAGAGAGAACAGCGACCTCAATCCAGTGACAGAGAGAGAGAACGGGGAACACAATACGGTGTCAGGGAAAGAGTTAACGGGGAACACAATCCATTGACAGAGAGAGAGAGAATGGGGAGCTCGATCCAATGACAGAGAGAGAGAACGGGGAACACAATGCAGTGACAGGGAGAGAGTTAACGGGGAACACAATCCAGTGACAGAGAGAGAGAGATAGGAAACACAATCCAGTGACACAAGGAGAACGAGGAACACAATCTAGTGACAGAGAGAGAGAGAGAGAGAGAGAATGGGGAACACAATCCAGTGACAGAGAGAGAGCGAAAACGGGGAACACAATCCAGTGACAGAGAGAGAGAACCGGGAACACAATCCAATGACAGGGAGAGAGTTAATGGGAACACAATCCAGTGACAGGATGAGAGAACTGGGAACACAATCCAGTGACAGAGAGAGAACGGGAAGCACAATCAAGTGACAGAGAGAATGGGGAACACAATCCAGTGACACGGAGAGAGATAGTGGGGAACACAATTCAGTGACAGAGAGAGAACGGGAAACACACTCCAGTGACAGGGAGAGAACCGGAAGCAAAACGCAGTGACAGGGAGAGAACAGGGAACAAAATCCAGTGACAGAGAGAGAGAGAACGGCGAACACAATCCAGTGAAAGAGAGAGAGAGAGAGAGATAAGGGAACACAATCCAGTGGCAGAGGGAGAACGGGGAACACAATCCACTGACTGAGAGAGAGAGAGTGAGAGAGAGAGAATGGGTAACACAATCCAGTGACAGAGAGAATGAATGGGAAACACAATCCAGTGACGGATGGAGAGAGAACGGGGAACACAATCCAGTGACAGAGCGAGAACGGGAGACACAATCCAGTGAAAGGGAGCGAAAGAGAATGGGGAACAGAATCCAGTGACAGAGAGAGAACAGAGAACAGAATCCAGAGAAAGGGAGAGAGAGAGAGAGAGAGAGAGCGCGTGCGCATGGGGAACAGAGTCCAGTGACAGAGAGAGAGAACGGGGAACACATTCCAGTGACAGAGAGAGAGAACGGGGAACACAATCCAGTGACAGAGCGAGAACGGGAGACACAATCCAGTGAAAGAGAGAGAAAGAGAATGGGGAACAGAATCCAGTGACAGAGAGAGAACAGAGAACAGAATCCAGTGAAAGGGAGAGAGAGAGAGAGAGAGAGAGAGAGAGCGCGTGCGCATGGGGAACAGAATCCAGTGACAGAGAGAGAGAACGGGGAACACAATCCAGTGACCGAGAGAGAGAGAGAATGGGGAACACAATCCAGTGACCGAGAGAGAGGGAGGGAGATAGAGAGAGAGAGAGAGAGGGAACAGGGAAAACAATCCAGCGAAAGAGAGAGAGAGAGAGAGAGAGAAAGAAAAAGAGAGAGAGAGAGAGAACGGGGAACACAATCCAGTGACAGAGAGAGAATCGGGAAAACAATCCAGTGACAGAGAAAGAGAGAACAGGGAACACAATCCAGCGAACGAGAGAGGACAGAGCGGGGAACACAATCCAGTCACAGAGAGAGAATGGGGAACACAATCCAGTGACAGAGAGAGAGAGATAGGGGCACACAATCCAGTGACAGAGGGAGAACGGGGAACACAATCCACTGACAGAGAGAGAGAGAGAGAGAATGGGGAACACAATCCAATGACAGAGCGAATGAATGGGGAACACAATCCAGTGACAGAGAGAGAGAGAACGGGGAACACAATCCAGTGACAGAGAGAGAGAGAACGGGGAACTCGATCCAATGACAGAGAGAGAGAACGGGGAGCACAATGCAGTGACAGAGAGAGAGAGAACGGGGAACTCGATCCAATGACAGAGAGAGAGAGAACGGGGAACACAATCCAGTGACAGAGAGAGAGAGAACGGGGAACACAATCCAGTGACAGAGAGAGAGAGAACGGGGAACTCGATCCAATGACAGACAGAGAGAACGGGGAGCACAATGCAGTGACAGGGAGAGAGTTAACGGGGAACACAATCCAGTGACAGAGAAAGAGAGAACAGGGAACACAATCCAGTGAATGAGAGAGAATGGGGAACACAATCCAGTGACAGAGAGAGAACAGGGAGCAGAGTCCAGTGAAAGAGAGAGAGAGAGAGAGCGAGCGGGGAACAGAATCCAGTGACATAGAGAGAGAGAGAGAGAAAACAGGGAACACAATCCAGTGAAAGAGAGAGAATGGGGAACAGAATTCAGTGACAGAGAGGGAACAGAGAACAGAGTCCAGTGAAAGAGAGAGAGAGAGAGCGAGAGAGAATGGGGAACAGAATCCAGTGACCGAGAGAGAGAGAACTGGGAACACACTCCAGTGACAGAGAGAGAGAGTGGGGAACACAATCCAGTGATACAGAGAGAATTGTGAGAACGGGGAACACAATCCAGTGAGAGAGAGAGAGAGAGAGAGAGAACAGGGAGCACACGCCAGTGACAGAGAGAGAACGGGGAACACAATCCAGTGACAGAGAGAGAGAGAGAGAGAATGGTTTACACAATCCAGGGACAGAGAGAGAGAACGGGGAACATAATCCAGTGACGGAGAGAGAACAGGGAACTCAATCCAATGACAGAGAGCGAGAACGGGGAACACAATGCAGTGACAGGGAGCGAGTTAACGGGGAACACAATCCAGTGACAGAGAGAGAGAGAGATAGGGAAACACAATCCAGTGACAGAGGGAGAATGAGGAACACAATCCAGTGACAGAGAGAGAGAGAGAACGGGGAGCACAATCCAGTGTCAGAGAGCGAGAGAGATAAGGGAACACAATCCAGTGGCAGAGGGAGAACGCAAAACACAAACCACTGACAGAGAGAGAGAGAGTGAGAGAGAGAAAATGGGGAACACAATCCAGTGACAGAGAGAGAGAGAGAGAATGGGAAACACAATCCAGTGACAGAGAGAGAGAACGGGGAACACAATCCAATGACAGGGAGAGAGAATGTCAGGCTAACTGGTCTATAATTCCCTGTTTTCTCTCTCCCTCCTTTTTTAAAAAGTGGGGTTACATTAGCTACCCTCCAATCCATAGGAACTGAACCAGAGTCCATGGAATGTTGGAAAATAACCACCAATGCATCTACTATTTCTAGGGCCACTTCCTTAAGTACTCTGGGATGCAGACTATCAGGCCCTGGGGTTTTATCAGCCTTCAGTCCCTTCAATTTCTCTCACACCATTTCACTAATCTTTTTCTCTTCACATATCTTTAGAAGCTTTTGCAGTCAGCTTTTATGTTCCCTGCAAGCTTACTCTCATACTCTATTTCCCCCTCCTAATTAAACCCTTAGTCCTCCTCTGCTGAATTCTAAATTTCTCCCAGTCCTCAGGTTTGCTGCTTTTGCTGGCCAATTTATATGCCTCTTCCTTGGATTCAACACTTTCCCTAATTTAACTTGGTGGTCACGGTTGAGCCACCTTCCCTTTTTTATTCTTACGCCACACAGGGATGTACAATTGTTGTAGTTCATCCACGTGATCTTTAAATGTCTGCCATTGCCTCTCCAATGTCAACCCTTTAAGTATCATTCTCCAGTCTATCCTAGCTGATTCACGTCCCATACCGTCAAAGTTTTTTTTCTTAAAGTTCAGGGACCTCGTCTCTGAATTAATTGTGCCACTCTCCATCTTAATGAAGAATTCTACCATATTATGGTCACTCTTCCCCAAGGGGCGCCGCATGACCAGATTGCTAATTAATCCTCTCTTGTTACACAAGACCCAGTCTAGGATGGCCTGCTCTCTAGTTGGTTCCTCGACATATTGGCCTAGGAAACCATCGCTTACGCACTCCAGGAAATCCTCCTCCACAGTATTACTACCAGTTTGGTTAGCCTAATGTAGATTAAAATCACCCATGATAACTGCTGTACCCTTATTGCACGCGTCCCTAATTTCGGGGAACAGAGTCCAGTGACATAGAGAGAGAGAACGGGGAACACAATCCAGTGACAGAGAGAGGGAGGGAGAGAGAGAGAGAGAAAGAGAGAGAGAGAGAGAGGGAACAGGGAAAACAATCCAGCGAAAGAGAGAGAGAGAGAGAGAGAGAGAGAGAGAAAGAGACAGAGAGAGAGAGAGAACGGGGAACACAATGCAGTGACAGAGAGAGAATCGGGAAAACAATCCAGTGACAGAGAAAGAGAGAACAGGGAACACAATCCAGCGAAAGAGAGAGGAGAGAGCGGGGAACACAATCCAGTGACAGAGAGAGAACGGGGAACACAATCCAGTGACAGAGAGAGAGAGATAGGGGCACACAATCCAGTGACAGAGAGAGAGATATAGGGGAACACAATTCAGTGACAGAGGGAGAGAGATATGGGAACACAATCCAGTGACAGAGGGAGAACGGGGAACACAATCCACTGACAGAGAGAGAGAGAGAGAATGGGGAACACAATCTAGTGACAGAGAGAGAGAGAGAGAATGGGGAACACAATCCAGTGACAGAGAGAAAGAGAACGGGGAACACAATCCAATGACAGAGAGAGAGAACGGGGAACTCAATCCAATGACAGAGAGAGAGAACGGGGAACACAATGCAGTGACAGGGGGAGAGTTAACGGGGAACACAATCCAGTGACAGAGAGAGATAGGAAACACTATCCAGTGACAGAGGGAGAACGGGGAACACAATCCAGTGACAGAGAAAGAGAGAACAGGGAACACAATCCAGTGAAAGAGAGAGAGAATGGGGAACAGATTCCAGTGACAGAGAGAGAGAACGGGGAACACAATCCAGTGGCAGGGAGAGAGTACGGGGAACACATTCCAGTGACAGAGAGAGAGAACGGGGAACACAATCCAGTGACAGAGAGAGAACGGGGAACACAATCCAGTGAAAGAGAGAGAAAGAGAATGGGGAACAGAATCCAGTGACAGAGAGAGAACAGAGAACATAATCCAGTGAAAGAGAGAGAGAGAGAGCGAGAGCACATGGGGGACAGAATCCAGTAACAGAGAGAGAACAGGGAGCACAATCCAGTGACAGAGGGAGAACGAGGAACACAATATATTGACAGAGAGAGAGAGAGAGAATGGGGGATAGAATCCAGTGACAGAGATAGAGAGAACAGGTAACACAATCCAGTGACAGAGAGAATGGGGAACACAATCCAATGACAGGGAGAGAGTTAACGGGGAACAAAATGGAGTGACCGAGAGAGAGAATGGGGAACACAATCCAGTGACAGGGAGAGAACCGGAAGCACAATCCAGTGACAGCGCGAGAACAGGGAACACAATCCAGTGACAGAGAGAGAGAGAGAGAAAACGGGGAGCACACTCCAGTGAAAGAGAGAGAGCGAGAGAATGGGGAACCGAATCCAGTGGCAGAGAGAGAACAGGGAACAGAATCCAGTGAAAGAGAGAGAGAGCATGGGGAACAGAATCCAGTGACACAGAGAGAGAGAGAGAGAGAGAGAGAGAACGGGGAACACAATCCAATGACTGACAGAGAGAGAACAGGGAACCCAATCCAGTGACCGAGAGAGAATGGGGAACACAATCCAGTGACAGAGAGAGAATGGGGAATACAATCCAGTGACAGAGAGAGAGAGAACAGGGAACATAATCCAGTGACAGATAAAGAACGGGGAACACAATCCAGTGACAGGGAGAGGGAGAGAATGGGGAAAACAATCCAGTGACAGAAAGAGAATGGGGAACACACTACAGTGACAGACAGAACAGGGAACACAATCCAGTGACAGGAAGAGAGCGGGGAACATGATCCAGTGACCGAGAGAGAGAGAGACAGCGAGAACGGGGAACACAATCCAGTGACAGAGACAGAGTGAACGGGGAACATAATCCAGTGACAGAGAAAGAACGGGGAGCACAATCCAGTGAAAGGGGAGAGTTAACAGGGAACACAATCCAGTGACAGAGAGAATGGGGAACACAATCCAGTGACAGGGAGAGAGTTAACGGGGGACACAATCCAGTGACAGAGAGAGAGAGAACGGGGAACACAATCCAATGAAAGAGAGAGAGAGAGAGAACGAGAACGGGGAACACAATCCAGTGACAGAGAGAGAGAACGGGGAACATAATCCAGTGACAGAGAAAGAACGGGGAACACAATCCAGTGAAAGGGGAGAATTAACGGGGAACACAATCCAGCTGAGAGAGAGAATGGGGAACGCAATCCAGTGACAGGCAGAGAGTTTACGGGGAACACAATCCAGTGACTTGGAAAGAGAGAACGGGGAATGCAATCCAATGAAAGAGAGAGAGAGAGAGAGAGAGAGAGAATGGGGAACATAATCTAGTGACAGAGAGAGAGAGAGCAAGGAATACAATCCAGTGAAAGAGAGAGAGAGAGAGAATGGGGAACACAATCCAGTGACAGCAAGAGAATGGGGAACACAATCCAGTGACAGAGATAATGGGGAACACAATCCAATGATAGGGAGAGAGTTAACGGGGAACACAATCCAGTGACCGAGAGAGAGAATGGGGAACAAAATCCAGTGACAGCGCGAGGACAGGGAACACAATCCAGTGACAGAGAGAGAGAGAGAAAACGGGGAGCACAATCCAGTGAAAGAGAGAGAGCGAGAGAATGGGGAACAGAGTCCAGTGGCAGAGAGAGAACAGGGAACAGAATCCAGTGAAAGAGAGAGAGAGAGCATGGGGAACAGAATCCAGTGACAGAGAGAGAGAGAGAGAGAGAGAGAGAGAGAACGGGGAACACAATCCAGTGACTGAGAGAGAGAGAACAGGGAACCCAATCCAGTGACAGAGAGAGAGAGAGAGAGAGAGAGAATGGGGAACACAATCCAGTGACAGAGAGAGAATGGGGAATACAATCCAGTGACAGGGAGAGAACCGGAAGCAAAATCCAGTGACAGGAAGAGAACAGAAAACACAATCCAGTGACAGAGAGAGAGAGAGAACGGGGAACACAATCCAGTGCGTGAGATAGAGAGAGAAAGAGAGCTAGAGAGAGAGAGAGAGAATGGGGAACAAAATCCAGTGAGGGAGAGAGAGAGACAATGGGGAACAGCATCCAGCGACAGAGAGAGAGAGAGAACAGGGAACACAATCCAATGACAGAGAGAGGGAGAACAGAGAACACAATCCAGTGAAAGAGAGAGAGAGAGAGAGAGAGAGAGAATGGGGAACACAATCCAGTGAGGGAGAGAGAGTAACAATGGGGAACAGCATCCAGTGACAGAGAGAGAGAACAGGGAACACAATCCAGTGACAGAGAGAGAGAGAGAGAGAGAGAGAGAGAGAGAGCAGGGAACACAATCCAGTGACACAGAGAGAGAACGGGGAACACAATCCAGTGACAGGGGAGCGAACAGGGAACACAATCCAGTGTCAGAGAGAGAGAACGGGGAACACAATCCAGTGAAAGGGAGCGTGTTAACGGAGAACACAATCCAGTGACAGAGAGAGAGAGAGATAGGGGAACACAATCCAGTGACAGATGGAGAACAAGGAACACAATCCAGTGACAGAGAGAGAGAGAGAGAGAAAATGGGGAACACAATCCAGTGACAGAGAGAGAGAGATAGGGGAACACAATCCAGTGACACAGGGAGAACGGGGAACACAATCCAGTGACAGAGAGAGAGAACCGGGAACACAATCCAATGACAGGGAGAGAGTTAGCGGGGAACACAATCCAGTGACAGGATGAGAGAACGGGGAACACAATCCAGTGAAATGGAGAGAGTTAGCGGGGTACACAATTCCGTGACAGAGAGAGAGAACGGGAAACACACTCCAGTGACGGAGAGAACCGGAAGAAAAATCCTGTGACAGGGAGAGAACAGGGAACACAATCCAGGGACAGAGACAGAGAGAACAGGGAACACAATCCAGTGACATAGAGAGAGAGAACAGGGAACACAATCCAGTGAAAGAGAGAGAGAGAACAAGGAACACAATCCGGTAAGAGAGAGAGAGAGAGCGCGCTTGGGGAACAGAATCCAGTGACAGAGAGAGAGAGAACAGGGACCACAATCCAGTGACAGAGAGAGAGAGAACAGGGAACACAATCCAGTGAAAGAGAGAGAGAGAGAGAGAGAGAGAGAGAGAAAGAGAGAGAACGGAGAACACAATCCAGTGACAAAGAGGGAGAGAAAAAGGGGAACACAATCCCGTGACAGAGAGAGGGAGAGAACGGAGAGCACAATCCAGTGACTGAGAGCGAGAGAGAGAGCGGAGCACATAATCCAGTGACAGAGAGAGAGAGCGAACTGGGAACACATCCAATGACAGAGAGAGGGAGAGAACGGGGAGCACAAACCAGTAACAGAGGTGGAGAGAGAACATGGAACACTATCCAGTGAAAGAGAGAGAGGCCGGGAAAACAATCCAGTGTCACAGAGAGAGAGAATGGAGAACAAGATCCAGTGACAGAGAAAGAGAGAATGGGATAAACAATCCAGTGACAGAAAGAGAACGGGGAACACAATCCAGTGACAGAGAGAGAGAGAGACAGAATGGAGGACACAATCCAGTGACAGAGAGAATGGGGAACACAATCCAGTGACAGGGAGAGAACCGGGAACACAATACAGTGACAGAGAGGGAATGGAAAACACAATGCAATGACAGAGAGAGAGAACAGAGAACACAATCCAGTGCAAGAGAGAGAGAGAGAGAGAGAGCAGGGAACACAATCCAGTGGAAGAGAGAGAGGGAACAGGGAACCCAATCCAGTAAAAGAGAGAAAGAGAGAGAGAGTGGAACAGAATCCAGTGAGAGAGAGAGAGAGAGAGAGGCCAGGAACACAATCCAGTGACAGAGAGAGAGAGAGAGAAAAAGGAACACAATCCAGTGACAGAGAGAGAGAATGGGGAACACAATCCAGTGACAGGGAGAGAGAATAGGGAACTCAATCCAGTGACAGAGAGAGAGAACGGGGAACACAATCCATTGTCAGGGAAAGAGTTAACGGGAAACACAATCCAGTGACAGAGAGAGAGAGATAGGGTACACAATCCAGTGACAGAGGGAGAACTAGGAACACAATCCAGTGACAGATAGAGAGAACGGGGAACACAATCCAGTGAAAGAGAGAGAGAGAGAGAGAGAGAGAGAGAGAGAGAGAGCGCACGCTTGGGGAACAGAACCCAGTGAGAGAGAGAGAGAGAACAGGGACCACAATCCAGTGACAGAGAGAGAGAGAACTGGGAACACAATCCAGTGAAAGAAAGAGAGAGAGAGAGAGAGAGAGAGAGAGAGAGAGAGAGAGAGAGAGAGAGAGAGAGAGAGAGAGAGAGAGAGAGAGAGAGAGAGAGAGAGAGAGAGAGAGACCGGAGAACACAATCCAGTGACAGAGAGGGAGAGAAAAAGTGGAACACAATCCCATGACAGAGAGAGGGAGAGAACGGGGAGCACAATCCAGTGACCGAGAGCGAGAGAGAGAGCGGAGCACACAACCCAGTGACAGAGAGAATGAGAGAATGGGGAACACAATCCAGTGACAGAGAGAGGGAGGGAACTGGGAGCAAAAACCAGTGACAGAGAGGGAGAGAGAACAGGGAACACTATCCAGTGAAAGAGAGAGAGGCCGGGAAAACAATCCAGTGTCACAGAGAGAGAGAACGGAGAACAAGATCCAGTGACAGAGAAAGAGAGAATGGGATAAACAATCCAGTGACAGAAAGAGAACGGGGAACACAATCCAGTGACAGAGAGAGAGAGAGAGAGAGACAGAATGGGGGACACAATCCAGTGACAGAGAGAGAATTGGGAACACAATCCAGTGGCAGGGAGAGAACCGGGAACACAATCCAGTGACAGAGAGGGAATGGAAAACACAATGCAATGACACAGAGAGAGAACAGATAACACAATCCAGTGAAAGAGAGAGAGAGAGAGAACAGCGAGAGGGAGAGAGAGAAACAATGGGGAACAGCATCCAGTGACAGAGGGAGAGAGGGAAACAATGGGGAACAGCATCCAGTGACAGAGAGAGAGAGAACTGGGAGCAAAAACCAGTGACAGAGAGAGAGAGAGAACAGGGAACACTATCCAGTGAAAGAGAGAGAGGCCGGGAAAACAATCCAGTGTCACAGAGAGAGAGAACGGAGAACAAGATCCAGTGACAGAGAAAGAGAGAATGGGATAAACACTCCAGTGACAGAAAGCGAACAGGAAACACAATCCAGTGACAGAGAGAGAGAGAGACAGAATGGGGAACACAATCCAGTGACAGAGAGAGAATGGGGAACACGATCCAGTGACAGGGAGAGAACCGGGAACACAATCCAGTGACAGAGAGGGAATGGAAAACACAATGCAATGACAGAGAGAGAGAACAGAGAACACAATCCAGTGAAAGAGAGAGAGAGAGAACAGGGAGAGGGAGAGAGAGAAACAATGGGGAACAGCATCCAGTGACAGAGGGAGAGAGAGAAACAATGGGGAACCGCATCCAGTGACAGAGAGAGAGAGAACTGGGACCACAATCCAGTGACAGAGAGAGCGAGAGAGCAGGGAACACAATCCAGTGAAAGAGAGAGAGGGAACAGGAAACACACTCCAGTAAAAGAGAGAAAGAGCGAGAGAGAGAGAGAGAGAGCGGAACAGAATCCAGTGACAGAGAGAGAGAGAGAGGCCAGGGAACACAATCCAGTGACAGAGAGAGAGAGAGATAAAAGAGGGAACACAATCCAGTGACAGAGAGAGAGAACGGGGAACAGAATCCAGTGACAGGGAGAGAGAACAGGGAACACAATCCAATGACACAGAGAGAGAACGGGGAACACAATCCAGTGTCAGGGAAAGAGTTAACGAGGAACACAATCCAGTGACAGAGAGAGAGAGATAGGGCACACAATCCAGTGACAGAGGGAGAACGAGGAACACAACCCAGTGACAGAGAGAGAGAGAGAGAGAACGGGGAACACAATCCAGTGACAGAGAGAGACAGATAAGGGAACACAATCCAGTGACACAAGGAGAACGAGGAACACAATCTAGTGACAGAGAGAGAGAGAGAGAATGGGGAACACAATCCAGTGACAGAGAGAGAGCGAAAACGGGGAACACAATACAGTGACAGAGAGAGAAAACCGGGAACACAATCCAATGACAGGGAGAGAGTTAACGGGAACACAATCCAGTGACAGGATGAGAGAACGGGGCACTCAATCCAGTGACAGAGAGAGAACGGGGAGCACAATCAAGTGACAGGGAGAGAACCGGAAGCAAAACGCAGTGACAGGGAGAGAACAGGGAATAAAATCCAGTGATAGAGATGAGAGAGAACGGCGAACACAATCCAGTGAAAGAGAGAGAGAGAGATAAAACAGGGAACACAATCCAGTGAAAGAGAGAGAGAGAGAGAGAGTGCGCGCGCGTGGGGAACAGAATCCAGTGACAGAGAGCGAGAGAACAGGGAACACAATCCAGTGAGAGAGAGAGAACAGGGAATGCACTCCAGTGAAAGAGAGAGAGGGAAAAAGGGAACACAATCCAGTGACAGAGAGGGAGAGAACGGGGAGCACAATCCAGTGACCGAGAGCGAGAGAGAGAGAGAGTGGAGAACACAATCCAGTGACAGAGAGAGAGAGAGAGAACGGGGAACACAATCCATTGACAGAGGGAGAGAGAGAACAGGGAACACAATCCAGTGAAAGAGAGAGAGGCCGGGAAAACAATCCAGTGTCACCGAGAGAGAGAATGGAGAACAAGACTGAGAGAGAGAGAACGGGGACCACAATCCAGTGACAAAGGGAGAGCGAAGGAGAGAATGGGGAACAGAATCCAGTGTCAGGGAGCGAAAGAAAGGGGAACACAATACAGTGACAGAGAGAGAATGGGGAACACAGTCCAGTGACAGAGGGAGAGCGAGAGAGAGAATGGGGAACAGAATCCAGTGCCAGGGAGCGAAGGAAAGGGGAACACAATCCAGTGGCAGAGAGAAAACGGGGAACACAGTCCAGTGACAGAGAGAGAATCGGGAACACAATCCAGTGACAGGGATAGAGAGAGAACAGGGAACACAATCCAGTGACAGAGAGGGAATGGAAAACACAATGCAATGACAGAGAGAGAGAACAGAGAACACAATCCAGTGAAAGAGAGAGAGAGAGAGAACAGGGAGAGGGAGAGAGAGAAACAATGGGGAACAGCATCCAGTGACAGAGGGAGAGAGAGAAACAATGGGGAACAGCATCCAGTGACAGAGAGAGAGAGAGAGAACTGGGAACACAATCCAGTGACAGAGAGAGAGAGAGAGCAGGGAACACAATCCAGTGGAAGAGAGAGAGGGAACAGGGAACACAATCCAGTAAAAGAGAGAGAGAGAGAGAGAGAGAGCAGAACAGAACCCAGTGACAGACAGAGAGAGAGGCCAGGGAACACAATCCAGTGACAGAGAGAGAGAGAGAAAAGAGGGAACACAATCCAGTGACAGAGAGAGAGAACGGGGAACACAATCCAGCGACAGGGAGAGAGAACAGCGACCTCAATCCAGTGACAGAGAGAGAGAACGGGGAACACAATACGGTGTCAGGGAAAGAGTTAACGGGGAACACAATCCATTGACAGAGAGAGAGAGAATGGGGAGCTCGATCCAATGACAGAGAGAGAGAACGGGGAACACAATGCAGTGACAGGGAGAGAGTTAACGGGGAACACAATCCAGTGACAGAGAGAGAGAGATAGGAAACACAATCCAGTGACACAAGGAGAACGAGGAACACAATCTAGTGACAGAGAGAGAGAGAGAGAGAGAGAGAATGGGGAACACAATCCAGTGACAGAGAGAGAGCGAAAACGGGGAACACAATCCAGTGACAGAGAGAGAGAACCGGGAACACAATCCAATGACAGGGAGAGAGTTAATGGGAACACAATCCAGTGACAGGATGAGAGAACTGGGAACACAATCCAGTGACAGAGAGAGAACGGGAAGCACAATCAAGTGACAGAGAGAATGGGGAACACAATCCAGTGACACGGAGAGAGATAGTGGGGAACACAATTCAGTGACAGAGAGAGAACGGGAAACACACTCCAGTGACAGGGAGAGAACCGGAAGCAAAACGCAGTGACAGGGAGAGAACAGGGAACAAAATCCAGTGACAGAGAGAGAGAGAACGGCGAACACAATCCAGTGAAAGAGAGAGAGAGAGAGAGATAAGGGAACACAATCCAGTGACAGAGGGAGAACGGGGAACACAATCCACTGACTGAGAGAGAGAGAGTGAGAGAGAGAGAATGGGTAACACAATCCAGTGACAGAGAGAATGAATGGGAAACACAATCCAGTGACGGAGAGAGAGAACGGGGAACACAATCCAGTGACAGAGCGAGAACGGGAGACACAATCCAGTGAAAGGGAGAGAAAGAGAATGGGGAACAGAATCCAGTGACAGAGAGAGAACAGAGAACAGAATCCAGAGAAAGGGAGAGAGAGAGAGAGAGAGAGAGCGCGTGCGCATGGGGAACAGAGTCCAGTGACAGAGAGAGAGAACGGATAACACATTCCAGTGACAGAGAGAGAGAGAACGGGGAACACAATCCAGTGACAGAGCGAGAACGGGAGACACAATCCAGTGAAAGAGAGAGAAAGAGAATGGGGAACAGAATCCAGTGACAGAGAGAGAACAGAGAACAGAATCCAGTGAAAGGGAGAGAGAGAGAGAGAGAGAGAGCGAGAGCGCGTGCGCATGGGGAACAGAATCCAGTGACAGAGAGAGAGAACGGGGAACACAATCCAGTGACCGAGAGAGAGAGAGAATGGGGAACACAATCCAGTGACCGAGAGAGAGGGAGGGAGATAGAGAGAGAGAGAGAGAGGGAACAGGGAAAACAATCCAGCGAAAGAGAGAGAGAGAGAGAGAAAGAAAAAGAGAGAGAGAGAGAGAGAACGGGGAACACAATCCAGTGACAGAGAGAGAATCGGGAAAACAATCCAGTGACAGAGAAAGAGAGAACAGGGAACACAATCCAGCGAACGAGAGAGGACAGAGCGGGGAACACAATCCAGTCACAGAGAGAGAATGGGGAACACAATCCAGTGACAGAGAGAGAGAGATAGGGGCACACAATCCAGTGACAGAGAGAGAGAGATAGGGGAACACAATCCAGTGACAGAGGGAGAACGGGGAACACAATCCACTGACAGAGAGAGAGAGAGAGAGAGAATGGGGAACACAATCCAATGACAGAGCGAGAGAATGGGGAACACAATCCAGTGACAGAGAGAGAGAGAACGGGGAACACAATCCAGTGACAGAGAGAGAGAGAACGGGGAACTCGATCCAATGAGAGAGAGAGAGAACGGGGAGCACAATGCAGTGACAGAGAGAGAGAGAACGGGGAACTCGATCCAATGACAGAGAGAGAGAGAACGGGGAACACAATCCAGTGACAGAGAGAGAGAGAACGGGGAACACAATCCAGTGACAGAGAGAGAGAGAACGGGGAACTCGATCCAATGACAGACAGAGAGAACGGGGAGCACAATGCAGTGACAGGGAGAGAGTTAACGGGGAACACAATCCAGTGACAGAGAAAGAGAGAACAGGGAACACAATCCAGTGAATGAGAGAGAATGGGGAACACAATCCAGTGACAGAGAGAGAACAGGGAGCAGAGTCCAGTGAAAGAGAGAGAGAGAGAGAGCGAGCGGGGAACAGAATCCAGTGACATAGAGAGAGAGAGAGAGAAAACAGGGAACACAATCCAGTGAAAGAGAGAGAATGGGGAACAGAATTCAGTGACAGAGAGGGAACAGAGAACAGAGTCCAGTGAAAGAGAGAGAGAGAGAGCGAGAGAGAATGGGGAACAGAATCCAGTGACCGAGAGAGAGAGAACTGGGAACACAATCCAGTGACAGAGAGAGAGAGTGGGGAACACAATCCAGTGATACAGAGAGAATTGTGAGAACGGGGAACACAATCCAGTGAGAGAGAGAGAGAGAGAGAGAGAGAGAGAACAGGGAGCACACGCCAGTGACAGAGAGAGAACGGGGAACACAATCCAGTGACAGAGAGAGAGAGAGAGAGAATGGTTTACACAATCCAGGGACAGAGAGAGAGAACGGGGAACATAATCCAGTGACGGAGAGAGAACAGGGAACTCAATCCAATGACAGAGAGCGAGAACGGGGAACACAATGCAGTGACAGGGAGCGAGTTAACGGGGAACACAATCCAGTGACAGAGAGAGAGAGAGATAGGGAAACACAATCCAGTGACAGAGGGAGAATGAGGAACACAATCCAGTGACAGAGAGAGAGAGAGAACGGGGAGCACAATCCAGTGTCAGAGAGCGAGAGAGATAAGGGAACACAATCCAGTGGCAGAGGGAGAACGCAAAACACAAACCACTGACAGAGAGAGAGAGAGAGTGAGAGAGAGAGAATGGGGAACACAATCCAGTGACAGAGAGAGAGAGAGAGAATGGGAAACACAATCCAGTGACAGAGAGAGAGAACGGGGAACACAATCCAATGACAGAGAGAGAGAACGGGGAAAACAATGCAGTGACAGGGAGAGAGTTAACGGGGAACACAATCCAGTGACAGAGAGAGAGATAGGAAACACAATCCAGTGACAGAGGGAGAACGGGGAACACACTCCAGTGACAGAGAGAGAGAACGGGGAACACAATCCGGTGGCAGGGAGAGAGTACGGGGAACACATTCCAGTGACAGAGAGAGAGAATGGGGAACACAATCCAGCGACAGGGAGAGAAAACAGGAACTCAATCCAGTGACAGAGAGAGAGAACGGGGAACACAATCCGGTGTCAGGGATAGAGTTAACGGGGAACACAATCCAGTGACAGAGAGAGAGAGATAGGGCACACAATCCAGTGACAGACGGAGAACGAGGAACACAATCCAGTGACCGAGAGAGAGAGAGAGAGAACGGGGAACACAATCCAGTGACAGAGAGAGCGAGATAAGGGAACACAATCCAGTGACACAAGGAGAACAAGGAACACAATCTAGTGACAGAGAGAGAGAGAGAGAGAGAGAATGGGGAACACAATCCTGTGACAGAGAGAGAGCGAAAACGGGGAACACAATCCAGTGACAGAGAGAGAGAACCGGGAACACAATCCAATGACAGGGAGAGAGTTAACGGGAACACAATCCAGTGACAGGATGAGAGAACTGGGAACACAATCCAGTGAGAGAGAGAGAACGGGGAGCACAATCAAGTGACAGAGAGAATGGGGAACACAATCCAGTGACACGGAGAGAGATAGTGGGGAACACAATTCAGTGACAGAGAGAAAGAACGGGACACACACTCCAGTGACAGGGAGAGAACCGGAAGCAAAACGCAGTGACAGGGAGAGAACAGGGAACAAAATCCAGTGACAGAGAGAGAGAGAACGGCGAACACAATCCAGTGAAAGAGAGAGAGAGAGAAAACAGGGAACACAATCCAGTGAAAGAGAGAGAGAGAGAGAGAGAGAGATAGCGCGCGTGGGGAACAGAATCCAGTGACAGAGAGTGAGAGAACAGGGAACACAATCCAGGGAGAGGGAGAGAACAGGGAACGCACTCCAGTGAAAGAGAGAGAGAGAGAGGGAGAACGGAGAACACAATCCAGTGAGAGAGAGAGAGAGGGAAAAAGGGAACACAATCCAGTGACAGAGAGAGGGAGAGAACGGGGAGCACAATCCAGTGACCGAGAGCGAGAGAGAGAACGGAGAACACAATCCAGTGACAGAGATAGAGAGAGAACGGGGAACACAATCCAGTGGCAGGGAGAGAACCGGGAACACAATCCAGTGACAGAGAGGGAATGGAAAACACAATCCAATGACAGAGAGAGAGAACCGGGAACACAATCCAGTGACAGAGGGAGAGCGAGAGAGAGAATGGGGAACAGAATCCAGTGCCAGGGAGCGAAGGAAAGGGGAACACAATCCAGTGACAGAGAGAAAACGGGGAACACAGTCCAGTGACAGAAAGAGAATCGGGAACACAATCCAGTGAAAGAGAGAGAGAGAGAACAGGGAGAGGGAGAGAGAGAAACAATGGGGAACAGCATCCAGTGACAGAGGGAGAGAGAGAAACAATGGGGAACAGCATCCAGTGACAGAGAGAGAGAGAGAGAACTGGGAACACAATCCAGTGACAGAGAGAGAGAGAGAGAGCAGGGAACACAATCCAGTGGAAGAGAGAGAGGGAACAGGGAACACAATCCAGTAAAAGAGAGAGAGAGAGAGAGAGAGCAGATCAGAATCCAGTGACAGACAGAGAGAGAGGCCAGGGAACACAATCCAGTGACAGAGAGAGAGAGAGAGAAAAGAGGGAACACAATCCAGTGACAGAGAGAGAGAGCGGGGAACACAATCCAGCGACAGGGAGTGAGAACAGCGACCTCAATCCAGTGACAGAGAGAGAGAACGGGGAACACAATACGGTGTCAGGGAAAGAGTTAACGGGGAACACAATCCAGTGACAGAGAGAGAGAGAACGGGGAACTCGATCCAATGACAGAGAGAGAGAACGGGGAACACAATGCAGTGACAGGGAGAGAGTTAACGGGGAACACAATCCAGTGACAGAGAGAGAGAGATAGGAAACACAATCCAGTGACACAAGGAGAACAAGGAACACAATCTAGTGATAGAGAGAGAGAGAGAGAGAGAATGGGGAACACAATCCAGTGACAGAGAGAGAGCGAAAACGGGGAACACAATCCAGTGACAGAGAGAGAGAACCGGGAACACAATCCAATGACAGGGAGAGAGTTAATAGGAACACAATCCAGTGACAGGATGGGAGAACTGGGAACACAATCCAGTGACAGAGAGAGAACGGGAAGCACAATCAAGTGACAGAGAGAATGGGGAACACAATCCAGTGACACGGAGAGAGATAGTGGGGAACACAATTCAGTGACAGAGAGAGAGAACGGGAAACACACTCCAGTGACAGGGAGAGAACCGGAAGCAAAACGCAGTGACAGGGAGAGAACAGGGAACAAAATCCAGTGACAGAGAGAGAGAGAACGGCGAACACAATCCAGTGAAAGAGAGAGAGAGAGAGAGAGAGATAAGGGAACACAATCCAGTGGCAGAGGGAGAACGGGGAACACAATCCACTGACTGAGAGAGAGAGAGTGTGAGAGAGAGAATGGGAACACAATCCAGTGACAGAGAGAGAGAATGGGAAACACAATCCAGTGACGGAGAGAGAGAACGGGGAACACAATCCAGTGACAGAGCGAGAACGGGAGACACAATCCAGTGAAAGGGAGAGAAAGAGAATGGGGAACAGAATCCAGTGACAGAGAGAGAACAGAGAACAGAATCCAGTGAAAGGGAGAGAGAGAGAGAGAGAGAGAGAGAGAGCGCGTGCGCATGGGGAACAGAGTCCAGTGACAGAGAGAGAGAACGGGCAACACATTCCAGTAACAGAGAGAGAGAACGGGGAACACAATCCAGTGACAGAGCGAGAACGGGAGACACAATCCAGTGAAAGAGAGAGAAAGAGAATGGGGAACAGAATCCAGTGACAGAGAGAGAACAGAGAACAGAATCCAGTGAAAGGGAGAGAGAGAGAGAGAGAGAGAGAGCGTGCGCATGGGGAACAGAATCCAGTGACAGAGAGAGAGAGAACGGGGAACACAACCCAGTGACCGAGAGAGAGAGAGAATGGGGAACAAAATCCAGTGATCGAGAGAGAGGGAGGGAGATAGAGAGAGAGAGAGAGAGAGAGGGAACAGGGAAAACAATCCAGCGAAAGAGAGAGAGAGAGAGAAAGAAAAAGAGAGAGAGAGAGAGAGAACGGGGAACACAATCCAGCGACAGAGAGAGAATCGGGAAAACAATCCAGTGACAGAGAAAGAGAGAACAGGGAACACAATCCAGCGAAAGAGAGAGGACAGAGCGGGGACCACAATCCAGTCACAGAGAGAGAATGGGGAACACAATCCAGTGACAGAGAGAGAGAGATAGGGGCACACAATCCAGTGACAGAGAGATAGAGATAGGGGAACACAATCCAGTGACAGAGGGAGAACGGGGAACACAATCCACTGACAGAGAGAGAGAGAGAGAGAGAGAGAATGAGGAACACAATCCAATGACAGAGCGAGAGAATGGGGAACACAATCCAGTGACAGAGAGAGAGAGAACGGGGAACACAATCCAGTGACAGAGAAAGAGAGAACGGGGAACTCGATCCAATGACAGAGAGAGAGAACGGGGAGCACAATGCAGTGACAGAGAGAGAGAGAACGGGGAACTCGATCCAATGACAGAGAGAGAGAGAACGGGGAACACAATCCAGTGACAGAGAGAGAGAGAACGGGGAACACAATCCAGTGACAGAGAGAGAGAGAGAACGGGGAACTCGATCCAATGACAGAGAGAGAGAACGGGGAGCACAATGCAGTGAGAGGGAGAGAGTTAACGGGGAACACAATCCAGTGACAGAGAAAGAGAGAACAGGGAACACAATCCAGTGAATGAGAGAGAATGGGGAACACAATCCAGTGACAGAGAGAGAACAGGGAGCAGAGTCCAGTGAAAGAGAGAGAGAGAGAGAGAGAGCGAGCGGGGAACAGAATCCAGTGACAGAGAGAGAGAGAGAGCGAGAGAAAACAGGGAACACAATCCAGTGAAAGAGAGAGAATGGGGAACAGAATTCAGTGACAGAGAGGGAACAGGGAACAGAGTCCAGTGAAAGAGAGAGAGAGAGAGAGAGAAAACATGGAGCACACGCCAGTGACAGAGAGAGAACGGGGAACACAATCCAGTGACAGAGAGAGAGAGAGAGAATGGTTTACACAATCCAGGGACAGAGAGAGAGAACGGGGAACATAATCCAGTGACGGAGAGAGAACAGGAACTCAATCCAATGACAGAGAGCGAGAACGGGGAACACAATGCAGTGACAGGGAGCGAGTTAACGTGGAACACAATCCAGTGACCGAGAGAGAGAGAGATAGGGAAACACAATCCAGTGACAGGGGGAGAATGAGGAACACAATCCAGTGACAGAGAGAGAGAGAGAACGGGGAGCACAATCCAGTGTCAGAGAGCGAGAAAGATAAGGGAACACAATCCAGTGGCAGAGGGAGAACGCAAAACACAAACCACTGACAGAGAGAGAGAGAGTGAGAGAGAGAGAATGGGGAACACAATCCAGTGACAGAGAGAGAGAGAGAGAATGGGAAACACAATCCAGTGACAGAGAGAGAGAACGGGGAACACAATTCAATGACAGAGAGAGAGAACGAGGAAAACAATGCAGTGACAGGGAGAGAGTTAACGGGGAACACAATCCAGTGACAGAGAGAGAGATAGGAAACACAATCCAGTGACAGAGGGAGAACGGGGAACACACTCCAGTGACAGAGAGAGAGAGAACGGGGAACACAATCCAGTGGCAGGGAGAGAGTATGGGGAACACATTCCAGTGACAGAGAGAGAGAATGGGGAACACAATCCAGCGACAGGGAGAGAAAACAGGAACTCAATCCAGTGACAGAGAGAGAGAACGGGGAACACAATCCGGTGTCAGGAAAAGAGTTAACGGGGAACACAATCCAGTGACAGAGAGAGAGAGATAGGGCACACAATCCAGTGACAGAGGGAGAACGAGGAACACAATCCAGTGACCGAGAGAGAGAGAGAGAACGGGGAACACAATCCAGTGACAGAGAGAGCGAGATAAGGGAACACAATCCAGTGACACAAGGAGAACAAGGAACACAATCTAGTGACAGAGAGAGAGAGAGAGAGAGAATGGGGAACACAATCCAGTGACAGAGAGAGAGCGAAAACGGGGAACACAATCCAGTGACAGAGAGAGAGAACCGGGAACACAATCCAATGACAGGGAGAGAGTTAACGGGAACACAATCCAGTGACAGGATGAGAGAACTGGGAACACAATCCAGTGAGAGAGCGAGAACGGGGAACACAATGCAGTGACAGGGAGCGAGTTAACGGGGAACACAATCCAGTGACAGAGAGAGAGAGATAGGGAAACACAATCCAGTGTCAGAGGGAGAATGAGGAACACAATCCAGTGACAGAGAGAGAGAGAGAACGGGGAGCACAATCCAGTGTCAGAGAGCGAGAGAGATAAGGGAACACAATCCAGTGGCAGAGGGAGAACGCAAAACACAAACCACTGACAGAGAGAGAGAGAGTGAGAGAGAGAGAATGGGGAACACAATCCAGTGACAGAGAGAGAGAGAGAGAATGGGAAACACAATCCAGTGACAGAGAGAGAGAACGGGGAACACAATCCAATGACAGAGAGAGAGAACGGGGAAAACAATGCAGTGACAGGGAGAGAGTTAACGGGGAACACAATCCAGTGACAGAGAGAGAGATAGGAAACACAATCCAGTGACAGAGGGAGAACGGGGAACACACTCCAGTGACAGAGAGAGAGAGAACGGGGAGCACAATCCAGTGGCAGGGAGAGAGTATGGGGAACACATTCCAGTGACAGAGCGAGAGAATGGGGAACACAATCCAGCGACAGAGAGAGAAAACAGGAACTCAATCCAGTGACAGAGAGAGAGAACGGGGAACACAATCCGGTGTCAGGGAAAGAGTTAGCGGGGAACACAATCCAGTGACAGAGAGAGAGAGATAGGGCACACAATCCAGTGACAGAGGGAGAACGAGGAACACAATCCAGTGACCGAGAGAGAGAGAGAGAACGGGGAACACACTCCAGTGACAGAGAGAGAGAACGGGGAACACAATGCAATGACAGAGAGAGAGAACGGGGAAAACAATGCAGTGACAGGGAGAGAGTTAACGGGGAACACAATCCAGTGACAGAGAGAGAGATAGGAAACACAATCCAGTGACAGAGGGAGAACGGGGAACACACTCCAGTGACAGAGAGAGAGAGAACGGGGAACACAATCCAGTGGCAGGGAGAGAGTATGGGGAACACATTCCAGTGGCAGAGAGAGAGAATGGGGAACACAATCCAGCGACAGGGAGAGAAAACAGGAACTCAATCCAGTGACAGAGAGAGAGAACGGGGAACACAATCCGGTGTCAGGGAAAGAGTTAACGGGGAACACAATCCAGTGACAGAGAGAGAGAGATAGGGCACACAATCCAGTGACAGAGGGAGAACGAGGAACACAATCCAGTGACCGAGAGAGAGAGAGAGAACGGGGAACACAATCCAGTGACAGAGAGAGCGAGATAAGGGAACACAATCCAGTGACACAAGGAGAACAAGGAACACAATCTAGTGACAGAGAGAGAGAGAGAGAGAGAGAGTGGGGAACACAATCCAGTGACAGAGAGAGAGCGAAAACGGGGAACACAATCCAGTGACAGAGAGAGAGAGAGTGAGAGAGAGAGAATGGGGAACACAATCCAGTGACAGAGAGAGAGAGAGAGAATGGGAAACACAATCCAGTGACAGAGAGAGAGAACGGGGAACACAATCCAATGACAGAGAGAGAGAACGGGGAAAACAATGCAGTGACAGGGAGAGAGTTAACGGGGAACACAATCCAGTGACAGAGAGAGAGATAGGAAACACAATCCAGTGACAGAGGGAGAACGGGGAACACACTCCAGTGACACAGAGAGAGAGAACGGGGAGCACAATCCAGTGGCAGGGAGAGAGTATGGGGAACACATTCCAGTGACAGAGAGAGAGAATGGGGAACACAATCCAGCGACAGAGAGAGAAAACAGGAACTCAATCCAGTGACAGAGAGAGAGAACGGGGAACACAATCCGGTGTCAGGGAAAGAGTTAGCGGGGAACACAATCCAGTGACAGAGAGAGAGAGATAGGGCACACAATCCAGTGACAGAGGGAGAACGAGGAACACAATCCAGTGACCGAGAGAGAGAGAGAGAACGGGGAACACACTCCAGTGACAGAGAGAGAGAACGGGGAACACAATGCAATGACAGGGAGAGAGTTAACGGGGAACACAATCCAGTGACAGAGAGAGAGATAGGAAACACAATCCAGTGACAGAGGGAGAACGGGGAACACACTCCAGTGACAGAGAGAGAGAGAACGGGGAACACAATCCAGTGGCAGGGAGAGAGTATGGGGAACACATTCCAGTGACAGAGAGAGAGAATGGGGAACACAATCCAGCGACAGGGAGAGAAAACAGGAACTCAATCCAGTGACAGAGAGAGAGAACGGGGAACACAATCCGGTGTCAGGGAAAGAGTTAACGGGGAACACAATCCAGTGACAGAGAGAGAGAGATAGGGCACACAATCCAGTGACAGAGGGAGAACGAGGAACACAATCCAGTGACCGAGAGAGAGAGAGAGAACGGGGAACACAATCCAGTGACAGAGAGAGCGAGATAAGGGAACACAATCCAGTGACACAAGGAGAACAAGGAACACAATCTAGTGACAGAGAGAGAGAGAGAGAGAGAATGGGGAACACAATCCAGTGACAGAGAGAGAGCGAAAACGGGGATTACAATCCAGTGACAGAGAGAGAGAACCGGGAACACAATCCAATGACAGGGAGAGAGTTAACGGGAACACAATCCAGTGACAGGATGAGAGAACTGGGAACACAATCCAGTGAGAGAGAGAGAACGGGGAGCACAATCAAGTGACAGAGAGAATGGGGAACACAATCCAGTGACACGGAGAGAGATAGTGGGGAACACAATTCAGTGACAGAGAGAAAGAACGGGAAACACACTCCAGTGACAGGGAGAGAACCGGAAGCAAAACGCAGTGACAGGGAGAGAACAGGGAACAAAATCCAGTGACAGAGAGAGAGAGAACGGCGAACACAATCCAGTGAAAGAGAGAGAGAGAGAAAACAGGGAACACAATCCAGTGAAAGAGAGAGAGAGAGAGAGAGAGAGAGAGAGAGAGAGAGAGAGAGAGAGCGTGGGGAACAGAATCCAGTGACAGAGAGTGAGAGAACAGGGAACACAATCCAGTGAGAGGGAGAGAACAGGGAACGCACTCCAGTGAAAGAGAGAGAGAGAGAGAGAGAGAACGGAGAACACAATCCAGTGACAGAGATAGAGAGAGAACGGGGAACACAATCCAGTGGCAGGGAGAGAACCGGGAACACAATCCAGTGACAGGGAGAGAACAGGGAACAGAATTCAGTGACAGAGAGAGAACAGGGAACAGAGTCCAGTGAAAGAGAGAGAGAGAGAGAGAGAGAGAGAGAGAATGGGGAACAGAATCCAGTGACTGAGAGAGAGAGAACGGGGACCACAATCCAGTGACAGAGGGAGAGCGAAGGAGAGAATGGGGAACAGAATCCAGTGTCAGGGAGCGAAAGAAAGGGGAACACAATACAGTGACAGAGAGAGAATGGTGAACACAGTCCAGTGACAGAGGGAGAGCGAGAGAGAGAATGGGGAACAGAATCCAGTGCCAGGGAGCGAAGGAAAGGGGAACACAATCCAGTGACAGAGAGAAAACGGGGAACACAGTCCAGTGAAAGAGAGAGAATCGGGAACACAATCCAGTGACAGGGATAGAGAGAGAACAGAGAACACAATCCAGTGAAAGAGAGAGAGAGAGAACAGGGAGAGGGAGAGAGAGAAACAATGGGGAACAGCATCCAGTGACAGAGGGAGAGAGAGAAACAATGGAGAACAGCGTCCAGTGACAGAGAGAGAGAGAGAGAGAACTGGGAACACAATCCAGTGACAGAGAGAGAGAGAGAGAGCAGGGAACACAATCCAGTGGAAGAGAGAGAGGGAACAGGGAACACAATCCAGTAAAAGAGAGAGAGAGAGAGAGAGAGAGAGAGAGGCCAGGGAACACAATCCAGTGACAGAGAGAGAGAGAGAAAAGAGGGAACACAATCCAGTGACAGAGAGAGAGAACGGGGAACACAATCCAGCGACAGGGAGAGAGAACAGCGACCTCAATCCAGTGACAGAGAGAGAGAACGGGGAACACAATACGGTGTCAGGGAAAGAGTTAACGGGGAACACAATCCAGTGACAGAGAGAGAGAGAACGGGGAACTCGATCCAATGACAGAGAGAGAGAACGGGGAACACAATGCAGTGACAGGGATGAGAGTTAACGGGGAACACAATCCAGTGACAGAGAGAGAGAATGGGGAACACAATCCAGCGACAGGGAGAGAAAACAGGAACTCAATCCAGCGACAGAGAGAGAGAACGGGGAACACAATCCGGTGTCAGGGAAAGAGTTAACGGGGAACACAATCCAGTGACAGAGAGAGAGAGATAGGGCACACAATCCAGTGACAGTGGGAGAACGAGGAACACAATCCAGTGACCGAGAGAGAGAGAGAGAACGGGGAACACAATCCAGTGACAGAGAGAGCGAGATAAGGGAACACAATCCAGTGACACAAGGAGAACAAGGAACACAATCTAGTGACAGAGAGAGAGAGAGAGAGAGAATGGGGAACACAATCCAGTGACAGAGAGAGAGCGAAAACGGGGAACACAATCCAGTGACAGAGAGAGAGAACCGGGAACACAATCCAATGACAGGGAGAGAGTTAACGGGAACACAATCCAGTGACAGGGTGAGAGAACTGGGAACACAATCCAGTGAGAGAGAGAGAGAACGGGGAGCACAATCAAGTGACAGAGAGAATGGGGAACACAATCCAGTGACACGGAGAGAGATAGTGGGGAACACAATTCAGTGACAGAGAGAAAGAACGGGAAACACACTCCAGTGACAGGGAGAGAACCGGAAGCAAAACGCAGTGACAGGGAGAGAACAGGGAACAAAATCCAGTGACAGAGAGAGAGAGAACGGCGAACACAATCCAGTGAAAGAGAGAGAGAGAGAAAACAGGGAACACAATCCAGTGAAAGAGAGAGAGAGAGAGAGAGAGAGAGAGCGCGCGCGTAGGGAACAGAATCCAGTGACAGAGAGTGAGAGAACAGGGAACACAATCCAGTGAGAGAGAGAGAACAGGGAACGCACTCCAGTGAAAGAGAGAGAGAGAGGGAGAACGGAGAACACAATCCAGTGACAGAGAGAGAGGGGGAAAAAGGGAACACAATCCAGTGACAGAGAGAGGGAGAGAACGGGGAGCACAATCCAGTGACCGAGAGCGAGAGAGAGAACGGAGAACACAATCCAGTGACAGAGATAGAGAGAGAACGGGGAACACAATCCAGTGGCAGGGAGAGAACCGGGAACACAATCCAGTGACAGAGAGGGAATGGAAAACACAATCCAATGACAGAGAGAGAGAACCGGGAACACAATTCAGTGACAGGGAGAGAACAGGGAACAGAATTCAGTGACAGAGAGAGAACAGGGAACAGAGTCCAGTGAAAGAGAGAGAGAGAGAGAGAGAGAGAGAGTGAGAGAGAATGGGGAACAGAATCCAGTGACTGAGAGAGAGAGAACGGGGACCACAATCCAGTGACAGAGGGAGAGCGAAGGAGAGAATGGGGAACAGAATCCAGTGTCAGGGAGCGAAAGAAAGGGGAAAACAATAAAGTGACAGAGAGAAAACGGGGAACACAGTCCAGTGACAGAGAGAGAATCGGGAACACAATCCAGTGACAGGGATAGAGAGAGAACAGAGAACACAATCCAGTGAAAGAGAGAGAGAGAGAGAACAGGGAGAGGGAGAGAGAGAAACATTGGGGAACAGCATCCAGTGACAGAGGGAGAGAGAGAAACAATGGAGAACAGCATCCAGTGACAGAGAGAGAGAGAGAGAGAGAACTGGGAACACAATCCAGTGACAGAGAGAGAGAGAGAGCAGGGAACACAATCCAGTGGAAGAGAGAGAGGGAACAGGGAACACAATCCAGTAAAAGAGAGAGAGAGAGAGAGAGAGAGAGAGAGAGAGAGCAGAACAGAATCCAGTGACAGACAGAGAGAGAGGCCAGGGAACACAATCCAGTGACAGAGAGAGAGAGAGAGAAAAGAGGGAACACAATCCAGTGACAGAGAGAGAGAACGGGGAACACAATGCAATGACAGAGAGAGAGAACGGGGAAAACAATGCAGTGACAGGGAGAGAGTTAACGGGGAACACAATCCAGTGACAGAGAGAGAGATAGGAAACACAATCCAGTGACAGAGGGTGAACGGGGAACACACTCCAGTGACAGAGAGAGAGAACGGGGAACACAATCCGGTGGCAGGGAGAGAGTACGGGGAACACATTCCAGTGACAGAGAGAGAGAATGGGGAACACAATCCAGCGACAGGGAGAGAAAACAGGAACTCAATCCAGTGACAGAGAGAGAGAACGGGGAACACAATCCGGTGTCAGGGATAGAGTTAACGGGGAACACAATCCAGTGACAGAGAGAGAGAGATAGGGCACACAATCCAGTGACAGACGGAGAACGAGGAACACAATCCAGTGACCGAGAGAGAGAGAGAGAGAACGGGGAACACAATCCAGTGACAGAGAGAGCGAGATAAGGGAACACAATCCAGTGACACAAGGAGAACAAGGAACACAATCTAGTGACAGAGAGAGAGAGAGAGAGAGAGAATGGGGAACACAATCCTGTGACAGAGAGAGAGCGAAAACGGGGAACACAATCCAGTGACAGAGAGAGAGAACCGGGAACACAATCCAATGACAGGGAGAGAGTTAACGGGAACACAATCCAGTGACAGGATGAGAGAACTGGGAACACAATCCAGTGAGAGAGAGAGAACGGGGAGCACAATCAAGTGACAGAGAGAATGGGGAACACAATCCAGTGACACGGAGAGAGATAGTGGGGAACACAATTCAGTGACAGAGAGAAAGAACGGGACACACACTCCAGTGACAGGGAGAGAACCGGAAGCAAAACGCAGTGACAGGGAGAGAACAGGGAACAAAATCCAGTGACAGAGAGAGAGAGAACGGCGAACACAATCCAGTGAAAGAGAGAGAGAGAGAAAACAGGGAACACAATCCAGTGAAAGAGAGAGAGAGAGAGAGAGAGAGATAGCGCGCGTGGGGAACAGAATCCAGTGACAGAGAGTGAGAGAACAGGGAACACAATCCAGGGAGAGGGAGAGAACAGGGAACGCACTCCAGTGAAAGAGAGAGAGAGAGAGGGAGAACGGAGAACACAATCCAGTGAGAGAGAGAGAGAGGGAAAAAGGGAACACAATCCAGTGACAGAGAGAGGGAGAGAACGGGGAGCACAATCCAGTGACCGAGAGCGAGAGAGAGAACGGAGAACACAATCCAGTGACAGAGATAGAGAGAGAACGGGGAACACAATCCAGTGGCAGGGAGAGAACCGGGAACACAATCCAGTGACAGAGAGGGAATGGAAAACACAATCCAATGACAGAGAGAGAGAACCGGGAACACAATCCAGTGACAGAGGGAGAGCGAGAGAGAGAATGGGGAACAGAATCCAGTGCCAGGGAGCGAAGGAAAGGGGAACACAATCCAGTGACAGAGAGAAAACGGGGAACACAGTCCAGTGACAGAAAGAGAATCGGGAACACAATCCAGTGAAAGAGAGAGAGAGAGAACAGGGAGAGGGAGAGAGAGAAACAATGGGGAACAGCATCCAGTGACAGAGGGAGAGAGAGAAACAATGGGGAACAGCATCCAGTGACAGAGAGAGAGAGAGAGAACTGGGAACACAATCCAGTGACAGAGAGAGAGAGAGAGAGCAGGGAACACAATCCAGTGGAAGAGAGAGAGGGAACAGGGAACACAATCCAGTAAAAGAGAGAGAGAGAGAGAGAGAGCAGAACAGAATCCAGTGACAGACAGAGAGAGAGGCCAGGGAACACAATCCAGTGACAGAGAGAGAGAGAGAGAAAAGAGGGAACACAATCCAGTGACAGAGAGAGAGAGCGGGGAACACAATCCAGCGACAGGGAGTGAGAACAGCGACCTCAATCCAGTGACAGAGAGAGAGAACGGGGAACACAATACGGTGTCAGGGAAAGAGTTAACGGGGAACACAATCCAGTGACAGAGAGAGAGAGAACGGGGAACTCGATCCAATGACAGAGAGAGAGAACGGGGAACACAATGCAGTGACAGGGAGAGAGTTAACGGGGAACACAATCCAGTGACAGAGAGAGAGAGATAGGAAACACAATCCAGTGACACAAGGAGAACAAGGAACACAATCTAGTGATAGAGAGAGAGAGAGAGAGAGAATGGGGAACACAATCCAGTGACAGAGAGAGAGCGAAAACGGGGAACACAATCCAGTGACAGAGAGAGAGAACCGGGAACACAATCCAATGACAGGGAGAGAGTTAATAGGAACACAATCCAGTGACAGGATGGGAGAACTGGGAACACAATCCAGTGACAGAGAGAGAACGGGAAGCACAATCAAGTGACAGAGAGAATGGGGAACACAATCCAGTGACACGGAGAGAGATAGTGGGGAACACAATTCAGTGACAGAGAGAGAGAACGGGAAACACACTCCAGTGACAGGGAGAGAACCGGAAGCAAAACGCAGTGACAGGGAGAGAACAGGGAACAAAATCCAGTGACAGAGAGAGAGAGAACGGCGAACACAATCCAGTGAAAGAGAGAGAGAGAGAGAGAGAGATAAGGGAACACAATCCAGTGGCAGAGGGAGAACGGGGAACACAATCCACTGACTGAGAGAGAGAGAGTGTGAGAGAGAGAATGGGAACACAATCCAGTGACAGAGAGAGAGAATGGGAAACACAATCCAGTGACGGAGAGAGAGAACGGGGAACACAATCCAGTGACAGAGCGAGAACGGGAGACACAATCCAGTGAAAGGGAGAGAAAGAGAATGGGGAACAGAATCCAGTGACAGAGAGAGAACAGAGAACAGAATCCAGTGAAAGGGAGAGAGAGAGAGAGAGAGAGAGAGAGAGCGCGTGCGCATGGGGAACAGAGTCCAGTGACAGAGAGAGAGAACGGGCAACACATTCCAGTAACAGAGAGAGAGAACGGGGAACACAATCCAGTGACAGAGCGAGAACGGGAGACACAATCCAGTGAAAGAGAGAGAAAGAGAATGGGGAACAGAATCCAGTGACAGAGAGAGAACAGAGAACAGAATCCAGTGAAAGGGAGAGAGAGAGAGAGAGAGAGAGAGCGTGCGCATGGGGAACAGAATCCAGTGACAGAGAGAGAGAGAACGGGGAACACAACCCAGTGACCGAGAGAGAGAGAGAATGGGGAACAAAATCCAGTGATCGAGAGAGAGGGAGGGAGATAGAGAGAGAGAGAGAGAGAGAGGGAACAGGGAAAACAATCCAGCGAAAGAGAGAGAGAGAGAGAAAGAAAAAGAGAGAGAGAGAGAGAGAACGGGGAACACAATCCAGCGACAGAGAGAGAATCGGGAAAACAATCCAGTGACAGAGAAAGAGAGAACAGGGAACACAATCCAGCGAAAGAGAGAGGACAGAGCGGGGACCACAATCCAGTCACAGAGAGAGAATGGGGAACACAATCCAGTGACAGAGAGAGAGAGATAGGGGCACACAATCCAGTGACAGAGAGATAGAGATAGGGGAACACAATCCAGTGACAGAGGGAGAACGGGGAACACAATCCACTGACAGAGAGAGAGAGAGAGAGAGAGAGAATGAGGAACACAATCCAATGACAGAGCGAGAGAATGGGGAACACAATCCAGTGACAGAGAGAGAGAGAACGGGGAACACAATCCAGTGACAGAGAAAGAGAGAACGGGGAACTCGATCCAATGACAGAGAGAGAGAACGGGGAGCACAATGCAGTGACAGAGAGAGAGAGAACGGGGAACTCGATCCAATGACAGAGAGAGAGAGAACGGGGAACACAATCCAGTGACAGAGAGAGAGAGAACGGGGAACACAATCCAGTGACAGAGAGAGAGAGAGAACGGGGAACTCGATCCAATGACAGAGAGAGAGAACGGGGAGCACAATGCAGTGAGAGGGAGAGAGTTAACGGGGAACACAATCCAGTGACAGAGAAAGAGAGAACAGGGAACACAATCCAGTGAATGAGAGAGAATGGGGAACACAATCCAGTGACAGAGAGAGAACAGGGAGCAGAGTCCAGTGAAAGAGAGAGAGAGAGAGAGAGCGAGCGGGGAACAGAATCCAGTGACAGAGAGAGAGAGAGAGCGAGAGAAAACAGGGAACACAATCCAGTGAAAGAGAGAGAATGGGGAACAGAATTCAGTGACAGAGAGGGAACAGGGAACAGAGTCCAGTGAAAGAGAGAGAGAGAGAGAGAGAAAACATGGAGCACACGCCAGTGACAGAGAGAGAACGGGGAACACAATCCAGTGACAGAGAGAGAGAGAGAGAATGGTTTACACAATCCAGGGACAGAGAGAGAGAACGGGGAACATAATCCAGTGACGGAGAGAGAACAGGAACTCAATCCAATGACAGAGAGCGAGAACGGGGAACACAATGCAGTGACAGGGAGCGAGTTAACGTGGAACACAATCCAGTGACCGAGAGAGAGAGAGATAGGGAAACACAATCCAGTGACAGGGGGAGAATGAGGAACACAATCCAGTGACAGAGAGAGAGAGAGAACGGGGAGCACAATCCAGTGTCAGAGAGCGAGAAAGATAAGGGAACACAATCCAGTGGCAGAGGGAGAACGCAAAACACAAACCACTGACAGAGAGAGAGAGAGTGAGAGAGAGAGAATGGGGAACACAATCCAGTGACAGAGAGAGAGAGAGAGAATGGGAAACACAATCCAGTGACAGAGAGAGAGAACGGGGAACACAATTCAATGACAGAGAGAGAGAACGAGGAAAACAATGCAGTGACAGGGAGAGAGTTAACGGGGAACACAATCCAGTGACAGAGAGAGAGATAGGAAACACAATCCAGTGACAGAGGGAGAACGGGGAACACACTCCAGTGACAGAGAGAGAGAGAACGGGGAACACAATCCAGTGGCAGGGAGAGAGTATGGGGAACACATTCCAGTGACAGAGAGAGAGAATGGGGAACACAATCCAGCGACAGGGAGAGAAAACAGGAACTCAATCCAGTGACAGAGAGAGAGAACGGGGAACACAATCCGGTGTCAGGAAAAGAGTTAACGGGGAACACAATCCAGTGACAGAGAGAGAGAGATAGGGCACACAATCCAGTGACAGAGGGAGAACGAGGAACACAATCCAGTGACCGAGAGAGAGAGAGAGAACGGGGAACACAATCCAGTGACAGAGAGAGCGAGATAAGGGAACACAATCCAGTGACACAAGGAGAACAAGGAACACAATCTAGTGACAGAGAGAGAGAGAGAGAGAGAATGGGGAACACAATCCAGTGACAGAGAGAGAGCGAAAACGGGGAACACAATCCAGTGACAGAGAGAGAGAACCGGGAACACAATCCAATGACAGGGAGAGAGTTAACGGGAACACAATCCAGTGACAGGATGAGAGAACTGGGAACACAATCCAGTGAGAGAGCGAGAACGGGGAACACAATGCAGTGACAGGGAGCGAGTTAACGGGGAACACAATCCAGTGACAGAGAGAGAGAGATAGGGAAACACAATCCAGTGTCAGAGGGAGAATGAGGAACACAATCCAGTGACAGAGAGAGAGAGAGAACGGGGAGCACAATCCAGTGTCAGAGAGCGAGAGAGATAAGGGAACACAATCCAGTGGCAGAGGGAGAACGCAAAACACAAACCACTGACAGAGAGAGAGAGAGTGAGAGAGAGAGAATGGGGAACACAATCCAGTGACAGAGAGAGAGAGAGAGAATGGGAAACACAATCCAGTGACAGAGAGAGAGAACGGGGAACACAATCCAATGACAGAGAGAGAGAACGGGGAAAACAATGCAGTGACAGGGAGAGAGTTAACGGGGAACACAATCCAGTGACAGAGAGAGAGATAGGAAACACAATCCAGTGACAGAGGGAGAACGGGGAACACACTCCAGTGACAGAGAGAGAGAGAACGGGGAGCACAATCCAGTGGCAGGGAGAGAGTATGGGGAACACATTCCAGTGACAGAGCGAGAGAATGGGGAACACAATCCAGCGACAGAGAGAGAAAACAGGAACTCAATCCAGTGACAGAGAGAGAGAACGGGGAACACAATCCGGTGTCAGGGAAAGAGTTAGCGGGGAACACAATCCAGTGACAGAGAGAGAGAGATAGGGCACACAATCCAGTGACAGAGGGAGAACGAGGAACACAATCCAGTGACCGAGAGAGAGAGAGAGAACGGGGAACACACTCCAGTGACAGAGAGAGAGAACGGGGAACACAATGCAATGACAGAGAGAGAGAACGGGGAAAACAATGCAGTGACAGGGAGAGAGTTAACGGGGAACACAATCCAGTGACAGAGAGAGAGATAGGAAACACAATCCAGTGACAGAGGGAGAACGGGGAACACACTCCAGTGACAGAGAGAGAGAGAACGGGGAACACAATCCAGTGGCAGGGAGAGAGTATGGGGAACACATTCCAGTGGCAGAGAGAGAGAATGGGGAACACAATCCAGCGACAGGGAGAGAAAACAGGAACTCAATCCAGTGACAGAGAGAGAGAACGGGGAACACAATCCGGTGTCAGGGAAAGAGTTAACGGGGAACACAATCCAGTGACAGAGAGAGAGAGATAGGGCACACAATCCAGTGACAGAGGGAGAACGAGGAACACAATCCAGTGACCGAGAGAGAGAGAGAGAACGGGGAACACAATCCAGTGACAGAGAGAGCGAGATAAGGGAACACAATCCAGTGACACAAGGAGAACAAGGAACACAATCTAGTGACAGAGAGAGAGAGAGAGAGAGAGTGGGGAACACAATCCCGTGACAGAGAGAGAGCGAAAACGGGGAACACAATCCAGTGACAGAGAGAGAGAGAGTGAGAGAGAGAGAATGGGGAACACAATCCAGTGACAGAGAGAGAGAGAGAGAATGGGAAACACAATCCAGTGACAGAGAGAGAGAACGGGGAACACAATCCAATGACAGAGAGAGAGAACGGGGAAAACAATGCAGTGACAGGGAGAGAGTTAACGGGGAACACAATCCAGTGACAGAGAGAGAGATAGGAAACACAATCCAGTGACAGAGGGAGAACGGGGAACACACTCCAGTGACAGAGAGAGAGAGAACGGGGAGCACAATCCAGTGGCAGGGAGAGAGTATGGGGAACACATTCCAGTGACAGAGAGAGAGAATGGGGAACACAATCCAGCGACAGAGAGAGAAAACAGGAACTCAATCCAGTGACAGAGAGAGAGAACGGGGAACACAATCCGGTGTCAGGGAAAGAGTTAGCGGGGAACACAATCCAGTGACAGAGAGAGAGAGATAGGGCACACAATCCAGTGACAGAGGGAGAACGAGGAACACAATCCAGTGACCGAGAGAGAGAGAGAGAACGGGGAACACACTCCAGTGACAGAGAGAGAGAACGGGGAACACAATGCAATGACAGGGAGAGAGTTAACGGGGAACACAATCCAGTGACAGAGAGAGAGATAGGAAACACAATCCAGTGACAGAGGGAGAACGGGGAACACACTCCAGTGACAGAGAGAGAGAGAACGGGGAACACAATCCAGTGGCAGGGAGAGAGTATGGGGAACACATTCCAGTGACAGAGAGAGAGAATGGGGAACACAATCCAGCGACAGGGAGAGAAAACAGGAACTCAATCCAGTGACAGAGAGAGAGAACGGGGAACACAATCCGGTGTCAGGGAAAGAGTTAACGGGGAACACAATCCAGTGACAGAGAGAGAGAGATAGGGCACACAATCCAGTGACAGAGGGAGAACGAGGAACACAATCCAGTGACCGAGAGAGAGAGAGAGAACGGGGAACACAATCCAGTGACAGAGAGAGCGAGATAAGGGAACACAATCCAGTGACACAAGGAGAACAAGGAACACAATCTAGTGACAGAGAGAGAGAGAGAGAGAGAATGGGGAACACAATCCAGTGACAGAGAGAGAGCGAAAACGGGGATTACAATCCAGTGACAGAGAGAGAGAACCGGGAACACAATCCAATGACAGGGAGAGAGTTAACGGGAACACAATCCAGTGACAGGATGAGAGAACTGGGAACACAATCCAGTGAGAGAGAGAGAACGGGGAGCACAATCAAGTGACAGAGAGAATGGGGAACACAATCCAGTGACACGGAGAGAGATAGTGGGGAACACAATTCAGTGACAGAGAGAAAGAACGGGAAACACACTCCAGTGACAGGGAGAGAACCGGAAGCAAAACGCAGTGACAGGGAGAGAACAGGGAACAAAATCCAGTGACAGAGAGAGAGAGAACGGCGAACACAATCCAGTGAAAGAGAGAGAGAGAGAAAACAGGGAACACAATCCAGTGAAAGAGAGAGAGAGAGAGAGAGAGAGAGAGAGAGAGAGAGAGAGAGAGCGTGGGGAACAGAATCCAGTGACAGAGAGTGAGAGAACAGGGAACACAATCCAGTGAGAGGGAGAGAACAGGGAACGCACTCCAGTGAAAGAGAGAGAGAGAGAGAGAGAACGGAGAACACAATCCAGTGACAGAGATAGAGAGAGAACGGGGAACACAATCCAGTGGCAGGGAGAGAACCGGGAACACAATCCAGTGACAGGGAGAGAACAGGGAACAGAATTCAGTGACAGAGAGAGAACAGGGAACAGAGTCCAGTGAAAGAGAGAGAGAGAGAGAGAGAGAGAGAGAATGGGGAACAGAATCCAGTGACTGAGAGAGAGAGAACGGGGACCACAATCCAGTGACAGAGGGAGAGCGAAGGAGAGAATGGGGAACAGAATCCAGTGTCAGGGAGCGAAAGAAAGGGGAACACAATACAGTGACAGAGAGAGAATGGTGAACACAGTCCAGTGACAGAGGGAGAGCGAGAGAGAGAATGGGGAACAGAATCCAGTGCCAGGGAGCGAAGGAAAGGGGAACACAATCCAGTGACAGAGAGAAAACGGGGAACACAGTCCAGTGAAAGAGAGAGAATCGGGAACACAATCCAGTGACAGGGATAGAGAGAGAACAGAGAACACAATCCAGTGAAAGAGAGAGAGAGAGAACAGGGAGAGGGAGAGAGAGAAACAATGGGGAACAGCATCCAGTGACAGAGGGAGAGAGAGAAACAATGGAGAACAGCGTCCAGTGACAGAGAGAGAGAGAGAGAGAACTGGGAACACAATCCAGTGACAGAGAGAGAGAGAGAGAGCAGGGAACACAATCCAGTGGAAGAGAGAGAGGGAACAGGGAACACAATCCAGTAAAAGAGAGAGAGAGAGAGAGAGAGAGAGGCCAGGGAACACAATCCAGTGACAGAGAGAGAGAGAGAAAAGAGGGAACACAATCCAGTGACAGAGAGAGAGAACGGGGAACACAATCCAGCGACAGGGAGAGAGAACAGCGACCTCAATCCAGTGACAGAGAGAGAGAACGGGGAACACAATACGGTGTCAGGGAAAGAGTTAACGGGGAACACAATCCAGTGACAGAGAGAGAGAGAACGGGGAACTCGATCCAATGACAGAGAGAGAGAACGGGGAACACAATGCAGTGACAGGGATGAGAGTTAACGGGGAACACAATCCAGTGACAGAGAGAGAGAATGGGGAACACAATCCAGCGACAGGGAGAGAAAACAGGAACTCAATCCAGCGACAGAGAGAGAGAACGGGGAACACAATCCGGTGTCAGGGAAAGAGTTAACGGGGAACACAATCCAGTGACAGAGAGAGAGAGATAGGGCACACAATCCAGTGACAGTGGGAGAACGAGGAACACAATCCAGTGACCGAGAGAGAGAGAGAGAACGGGGAACACAATCCAGTGACAGAGAGAGCGAGATAAGGGAACACAATCCAGTGACACAAGGAGAACAAGGAACACAATCTAGTGACAGAGAGAGAGAGAGAGAGAGAATGGGGAACACAATCCAGTGACAGAGAGAGAGCGAAAACGGGGAACACAATCCAGTGACAGAGAGAGAGAACCGGGAACACAATCCAATGACAGGGAGAGAGTTAACGGGAACACAATCCAGTGACAGGGTGAGAGAACTGGGAACACAATCCAGTGAGAGAGAGAGAGAACGGGGAGCACAATCAAGTGACAGAGAGAATGGGGAACACAATCCAGTGACAGGGAGAGAGATAGTGGGGAACACAATTCAGTGACAGAGAGAAAGAACGGGAAACACACTCCAGTGACAGGGAGAGAACCGGAAGCAAAACGCAGTGACAGGGAGAGAACAGGGAACAAAATCCAGTGACAGAGAGAGAGAGAACGGCGAACACAATCCAGTGAAAGAGAGAGAGAGAGAAAACAGGGAACACAATCCAGTGAAAGAGAGAGAGAGAGAGAGAGAGAGAGAGCGCGCGCGTAGGGAACAGAATCCAGTGACAGAGAGTGAGAGAACAGGGAACACAATCCAGTGAGAGAGAGAGAACAGGGAACGCACTCCAGTGAAAGAGAGAGAGAGAGGGAGAACGGAGAACACAATCCAGTGACAGAGAGAGAGGGGGAAAAAGGGAACACAATCCAGTGACAGAGAGAGGGAGAGAACGGGGAGCACAATCCAGTGACCGAGAGCGAGAGAGAGAACGGAGAACACAATCCAGTGACAGAGATAGAGAGAGAACGGGGAACACAATCCAGTGGCAGGGAGAGAACCGGGAACACAATCCAGTGACAGAGAGGGAATGGAAAACACAATCCAATGACAGAGAGAGAGAACCGGGAACACAATTCAGTGACAGGGAGAGAACAGGGAACAGAATTCAGTGACAGAGAGAGAACAGGGAACAGAGTCCAGTGAAAGAGAGAGAGAGAGAGAGAGAGAGAGAGTGAGAGAGAATGGGGAACAGAATCCAGTGACTGAGAGAGAGAGAACGGGGACCACAATCCAGTGACAGAGGGAGAGCGAAGGAGAGAATGGGGAACAGAATCCAGTGTCAGGGAGCGAAAGAAAGGGGAAAACAATAAAGTGACAGAGAGAAAACGGGGAACACAGTCCAGTGACAGAGAGAGAATCGGGAACACAATCCAGTGACAGGGATAGAGAGAGAACAGAGAACACAATCCAGTGAAAGAGAGAGAGAGAGAGAACAGGGAGAGGGAGAGAGAGAAACATTGGGGAACAGCATCCAGTGACAGAGGGAGAGAGAGAAACAATGGAGAACAGCATCCAGTGACAGAGAGAGAGAGAGAGAGAGAACTGGGAACACAATCCAGTGACAGAGAGAGAGAGAGAGCAGGGAACACAATCCAGTGGAAGAGAGAGAGGGAACAGGGAACACAATCCAGTAAAAGAGAGAGAGAGAGAGAGAGAGAGAGAGAGAGAGCAGAACAGAATCCAGTGACAGACAGAGAGAGAGGCCAGGGAACACAATCCAGTGACAGAGAGAGAGAGAGAGAGAAAAGAGGGAACACAATCCAGTGACAGAGAGAGAGAACGGGGAACACAATCCAGCGACAGGGAGAGAGAACAGCGACCTCAATCCAGTGACAGAGAGAGAGAACGGGGAACACAATACGGTGTCAGGGAAAGAGTTAACGGGGAACACAATCCAGTGACAGAGAGAGAGAGAACGGGGAACTCGATCCAATGACAGAGAGAGAGAACGGGGAACACAATGCAGTGACAGGGAGAGAGTTAACGGGGAACACAATCCAGTGACAGAGAGAGAGAGATAGGAAACACAATCCAGTGACACAAGGAGAACGAGGAACACAATCTAGTGACAGAGAGAGAGAGAGAGAGAATGGGGAACACAATCCAGTGACAGAGAGGGAGCGAAAACGGGGAACACAATCCAGTGACAGAGAGAGAGAACCGGGAACACAATCCAATGACAGGGAGAGAGTTAATGGGAACACAATCCAGTGACAGGATGAGAGAACTGGGAACACAATCCAGTGACAGAGAGAGAACGGGAAGCACAATCAAGTGACAGAGAGAATGGGGAACACAATCCAGTGACACGGAGAGAGATAATGGGGAGCACAATTCAGTGACAGAGAGAGAGAACGGGAAACACACTCCAGTGACAGGGAGAGAACCGGAAGCAACACGCAGTGACAGGGAGAGAACAGGGAACAAAATCCAGTGACAGAGAGAGAGAGAACGGCGAACACAATCCAGTGAAAGAGAGAGAGAGAGAGATAAGGGAACACAATCCAGTGGCAGAGGGAGAACGGGGAACACAATCCACTGACTGAGAGAGAGAGAGTGAGAGAGAGAGAATGGGGAACACAATCCAGTGACAGAGAGAATGGGAAACACAATCCAGTGACGGAGAGAGAGAACGGGGAACACAATCCAGTGACAGAGCGAGAACGGGAGACACAATCCAGTGAAAGGGAGAGAAAGAGAATGGGGAACAGAATCCAGTGACAGAGAGAGAACAGAGAACAGAATCCAGTGAAAGGGAGAGAGAGAGAGAGAGAGAGAGAGAGCGCGTGCGCATGGGGAACAGAATCCAGTGACAGAGAGAGAGAACGGGGAACACAATCCAGTGACCGAGAGAGAGGGAGGGAGATAGAGAGAGAAAGAGAGAGAGAGAGGGAACAGGGAAAACAATCCAGCGAAAGACACAGAGAGAGAGAGAGAAAGAAAAAGAGAGAGAGAGAGAGAACGGGGAACACAATCCAGTGACAGAGAGAGAATCGGGAAAACAATTCAGTGACAGAGAAAGAGAGAACAGGGAACACAATCCAGCGAACGAGAGAGGACAGAGCGGGGAACACAATCCAGTCACAGAGAGAGAATGGGGAACACAATCCAGTGACAGAGAGAGAGAGATAGGGGCACACAATCCAGTGACAGAGAGAGAGAGATAGGGGAACACAATCCACTGACAGAGAGAGAGAGAGAGAGAATGGGGAACACAATCCAATGACAGAGCGAGAGAATGGGGAACACAATCCAGTGACAGAGAGAGAGAGAACGGGGAACACAATCCAGTGACAGAGAGAGAGAGAACGGGGAACTCGATCCAATGACAGAGAGAGAGAACGGGGAGCACAATGCAGTGACAGAGAGAGAGAGCACGGGGAACTCGATCCGATCCAGGGGTCACAGTCTGAGGATAAGGGGTAAGCCATTTAGGACCGAGATGAGGAGAAACTTCTTCACCCAGAGAGTGGTGAACCTGTGGAATTCTCTACCACAGAAAGTAGTTGAGGCCAATTCACTAAATATATTCAAAAGGGAGTTAGATGAAGTCCTTACTACTCGGGGGATCAAGGGTTATGGCGAGAAAGCAGGAAGGGGGTACTGAAGTTTCATGTTCAGCCATGAACTCATTGAATGGCGGTGCAGGCTAGAAGGGCTGAATGGCCTGCTCCTGCACCTATTTTCTATGTTTCTAATGACAGAGAGAGAGAGAACGGGGAACACAATCCAGTGACAGAGAGAGAGAGAACGGGGAACACAATCCAGTGACAGAGAGAGAGAGAACGGGGAACTCGATCCAATGACAGAGAGAGAGAACGGGGAGCACAATGCAGTGACAGGGAGAGAGTTAACGGGGAACACAATCCAGTGACAGAGAAAGAGAGAACAGAGAACACAATCCAGTGAATGAGAGAGAATGGGGAACACAATCCAGTGACAGAGAGAGAACAGGGAGCAGAGTCCAGTGAAAGAGAGAGAGAGAGAGAGCGAGCGGGGAACAGAATCCAGTGACAGAGAGAGAGAGAGAGAAAACAGGGAACACAATCCAGTGAAAGAGAGAGAATGGGGAACAGAATTCAGTGACAGAGAGGGAACAGGGAACAGAGTCCAGTGAAAGAGAGAGAGAGAGAGCGAGAGAGAATGGGGAACAGAATCCAGTGACCGAGAGAGAGAGAACGGGGAACACAATCCAGTGACAGAGAGAGAGAGCGGGGAACACAATCCAGTGATACAGAGAGAATTGTGAGAACGGGGAACACAATCCAGTGAGAGAGAGAGAGAGAGAGAGAAAACAGGGAGCACACGCCAGTGACAGAGAGAGAACGGGGAACACAATCCAGTGACAGAGAGAGAGAGAGAATGGTTTACACAATCCAGGGACAGAGAGAGAGAACGGGGAACATAATCCAGTGACGGAGAGAGAACAGGGAACTCAATCCAATGACAGAGAGCGAGAACGGGGAACACAATCCAATGACAGGGAGAGAGATAATGGGGAGCACAATTCAGTGACAGAGAGAGAGAACGGGAAACACACTCCAGTGACAGGGAGAGAACCGGAAGCAACACGCAGTGACAGGGAGAGAACAGGGAACAAAATCCAGTGACAGAGAGAGAGAGAATGGCGAACACAATCCAGTGAAAGAGAGAGAGAGAGAGATAAGGGAACACAATCCAGTGGCAGAGGGAGAACGGGGAACACAATCCACTGACTGAGAGAGAGAGAGTGAGAGAGAGAGAATGGGGAACACAATCCAGTGACAGAGAGAATGGGAAACACAATCCAGTGACGGAGAGAGAGAACGGGGAACACAATCCAGTGACAGAGCGAGAACGGGAGACACAATCCAGTGAAAGGGAGAGAAAGAGAATGGGGAACAGAATCCAGTGACAGAGAGAGAACAGAGAACAGAATCCAGTGAAAGGGAGAGAGAGAGAGAGAGAGAGAGAGAGAGCGTGCGCATGGGGAACAGAATCCAGTGACAGAGAGAGAGAACGGGGAACACAATCCAGTGACCGAGAGAGAGAGAGAGAGAATGGGGAACACAATCCAGTGACCGAGAGGGAGGGAGGGAGATAGAGAGAGAGAGAGAGAGAGAGAGGGAACAGGGAAAACAATCCAGCGAAAGACACAGAGAGAGAGAGAGAAAGAAAAAGAGAGAGAGAGAGAGAACGGGGAACACAATCCAGTGACAGAGAGAGAATCGGGAAAACAATTCAGTGACAGAGAAAGAGAGAACAGGGAACACAATCCAGCGAACGAGAGAGGACAGAGCGGGGAACACAATCCAGTGACAGAGAGAGAGAGATAGGGGCACACAATCCAGTGACAGAGAGAGAGAGATAGGGGAACACAATCCACTGACAGAGAGAGAGAGATAGGGGAACACAATCCACTGACAGAGAGAGAGAGAGAGAGAATGGGGAACACAATCCAATGACAGAGCGAGAGAATGGGGAACACAATCCAGTGACAGAGAGAGAGAGAACGGGGAACACAATCCAGTGACAGAGAGAGAGAGAACGGGGAACTCTATCCAATGACAGAGAGAGAGAGAACGGGGAGCACAATGCAGTGACAGAGAGAGAGAGAACGGGGAACTCGATCCGATCCAGGGGTCACAGTCTGAGGATAAGGGGTAAGCCATTTAGGACCGAGATGAGGAGAAACTTCTTCACCAAGAGAGTGGTGAACCTGTGGAATTCTCTACCACAGAAAGTAGTTGAGGCCAATTCACTAAATATATTCAAAAGGGAGTTAGATGAAGTCCTTACTACTCGGGGGATCAAGGGTTATGGCGAGAAAGCAGGAAGGGGGTACTGAAGTTTCATGTTCAGCCATGAACTCATTGAATGGCGGTGCAGGCTAGAAGGGCTGAATGGCCTGCTCCTGCACCTATTTTCTATGTTTCTAATGACAGAGAGAGAGAGAACGGGGAACACAATCCAGTGACAGAGAGAGAGAGAACGGGGAACACAATCCAGTGACACATAGAGAGAGAACGGGGAACTCGATCCAATGACAGAGAGAGAGAACGGGGAGCACAATGCAGTGACAGGGAGAGAGTTAACGGGGAACACAATCCAGTGACAGAGAAAGAGGGAACAGGGAACACAATCCAGTGAATGAGAGAGAATGGGGAACACAATCCAGTGACAGAGAGAGAACAGGGAGCAGAGTCCAGTAAAAGAGAGAGAGAGAGAGAGAGCGAGCGGGGAACAGAATCCAGTGACAGAGAGAGAGAGAGAGAAAACAGGGAACACAATCCAGTGAAAGAGAGAGAATGGGGAACAGAATTCAGTGACAGAGAGGGAACAGGGAACAGAGTCCAGTGAAAGAGAGAGAGAGAGAGCGAGAGAGAATGGCGAACAGAATCCAGTGACCGAGAGAGAGAGAATGGGGAACAGAATCCAGTGACCGAGAGAGAGAGAACGGGAACACAATCCAGTGATACAGAGAGAATTGTGAGAACGGGGAACACAATCCAGTGAGAGAGAGAGAGAGAGAGAGAGAGAGAGAGAAAACAGGGAGCACACGCCAGTGACAGAGAGAGAACGGGGAACACAATCCAGTGACAGAGAGAGAGAGAGAATGGTTTACACAATCCAGGGACAGAGAGAGAGAACGGGGAACATAATCCAGTGACGGAGAGAGAACAGGGAACTCAATCCAATGACAGAGAGCGAGAACGGGGAACACAATGCAGTGGCAGGGAGCGAGTTAACGGGGAACACAATCCAGTGACAGAGAGAGAGAGAGATAGGGAAACACAATCCAGTGACAGAGGGAGAATGAGGAACACAATCCAGTGACAGAGAGAGAGGGAGAACGGGGAGCACAATCCAGTGTCAGAGAGCGAGAGAGATCAGGGAACACAATCCAGTGGCAGAGGGAGAACGCAAAACACAAACCACTGACAGAGAGAGAGAGAGTGAGAGAGAGAGAATGGGGAACACAATCCAGTGACAGAGAGAGAGAGAGAGAATGGGAAACACAATCCAGTGACAGAGAGAGAGAACGGGGAACACAATCCAATGACAGAGAGAGAGAACGGGGAAAACAATGCAGTGACAGGGAGAGAGTTAACGGGGAACTCAATGCACTGACAGAGAGAGGGATAGGAAACACAATCCAGTGACAGAGGGAGAACGGGGAACACACTCCAGTGACAGAGAGAGAGAACGGGGAACACAATCCAGTGGCAGGGAGAGAGTACGGGGAACACATTCCAGTGACAGAGAGAGAGAATGGGGAACACAATCCAGCGACAGGGAGAGAAAACAGGAACTCAATCCAGTGACAGAGAGAGAGAACGGGGAACACAATCCGGTGTCAGGGAAAGAGTTAACGGGGAACACAATCCAGTGACAGAGAGAGAGAGATAGGGCACACAATCCAGTGACAGAGGGAGAACGAGGAACACAATCCAGTGACCGAGAAAGAGAGAGAACGGGGAACACAATCCAGTGACAAGAGAGCGAGATAAGTGAACACAATCCAGTGACACAAGGAGAACAAGGAACACAATCTAGTGACAGAGAGAGAGAGAGAGAGAGAGAATGGGGAACACAATCCAGTGACAGAGAGAGAGCGAAAACGGGGATTACAATCCAGTGACAGAGAGAGAGAACCGGGAACACAATCCAATGACAGGGAGAGAGTTAACAGGAACACAATCCAGTGACAGGATGAGAGAACTGGGAACACAATACAGTGAGAGAGAGAGAACGGGGAGCACAATCAAGTGACAGAGAGAATGGGGAACACAATCCAGTGACACGGAGAGAGATAGTGGGGAACACAATTCAGTGACAGAGAGAAAGAACGGGAAACACACTCCAGTGACAGGGAGAGAACCGGAAGCAAAACGCAGTGACAGGGAGAGAACAGGGAACAAAATCCAGTGACAGAGAGAGAGAGAACGGCGAACACAATCCAGTGAAAGAGAGAGAGAGAAAACAGGGAACACAATCCAGTGAAATAGAGAGAGAGAGAGTGAGAGAGAGCGCGCGTGGGGAACAGAATCCAGTGACAGAGAGTGAGAGAACAGGGAACACAATCCAGTGAGAGAGAGGGAGAGAACGGGGAGCACAATCCAGTGACCGAGAGCGAGAGAGAGAACGGAGAACACAATCCAGTGACAGAGATAGAGAGAGAATGGGGAACACAATCCAGTGACAGAGAGGGAGAGAGAACAGGGAACACAATCCAGTGAAAGAGAGAGAGGCCAGGAAAACAATCCAGTGTCACCGAGAGAGAGAATGGAGAACAAGATCCAGTGAAAGAGAAAGATAGAATGGGATAAACAATCCAGTGACAGAGAGAGAATGGGGAACACAATCCAATGGCAGGGAGAGAAACGGGAACACAATCCAGTGACAGGGAGAGAACAGGGAACAGAATTCAGTGACAGAGAGAGAACAGGGAACAGAGTCCAGTGAAAGAGAGAGAGAGAGAGAGAGAGTGAGAGAGAATGGGGAAGAGAATCCAGTGACCGAGAGAGAGAACGGGGACCACAATCCAGTGACAGAGGGAGAGCGAAAGAGAGAATGGGGAACAGAATCCAGTGTCAGGAAGCGAAAGAAAGGCGAACACAATACAGTGACAGAGAGAGAATGGGGAACACAGTCCAGTGACAGAGGGAGAGCGAGAGAGAGAATGGGGAACAGAATCCAGTGTCAGCGAGCGAAAGAAAGGGGAACACAATCGAGTGACAGAGAGAAAACGGGGAACACAGTCCAGTGACAGGGAGAGAATTGGGAACACAATCCAGTGACAGTGAGAGAAAGAGAACAGGGAACACAATCCAGTGAAAGAGAGAGAATGGGGAACACAATCCAGTGACAGAGAGAGAACAGTGAGCAGAGTCCAGTGAAAGAGAGAGAGCGAGAGAGCGAGCGGGGAACAGAATCCAGTGACAGAGAGAGAGAGAGAGAGAGAAAACAGGCAACACAATCCAGTGAAAGAGAGAGAATGGGGAACAGAATTCAGTGACAGAGAGAGAACAGGGAACAGAGTCCAGTGAAAGAGAGAGAGAGAGAGAGAGAGAGAATGGGGAACAGAATCCAGTGACCGAGAGAGAGAGAACGGGAACACAATCCAGTGACGGAGAGAGAGAGTGGGGAATAAATTCCAGTAAAGGAGAGAGAACGCGAACACAATCCATTTACAGAGGGGGAGAGCGGGGAACACAATCCAGTGATACAGAGAGAGTTGTGAGAACGGGGAACACAATCCAGTGAGAGAGAGAGAGAGAGAGAGAGAGAAAACAGGGAGCACACGCCAGTGACAGAGAGAGAACGGGGAACACAATCCAGTGACAGAGAGAGAGAGAGAATGGGTTACACAATCCAGGGACAGAGAGAGAGAACGGGGAACACAATCCAGTGACAGAGCGAGAGAACGGGGAACACAATCCAGTGACAGAGAGAGAGAACGGGGAACTCGATCCAATGACAGAGAGAGAGAACGGGGAACACAATGCAGTGACAGGGAGAGAGTTAACGGGGAACACAATCCAATGACAGAGAGAGAGAGATAGGAAACACAATCCAGTGACAGAGGGAGAACGGGGAACACAATCCAGTGACAGAGAAAGAGAGAACAGGGAACACAATCCAGTGAAAGAGAGAGAATGGGGAACACAATCCAGTGACAGAGAGAGAACAGGGAGCAGAGTCCAGTGAAAGAGAGAGAGAGAGAGAGAGCGAGCGGGGAACAGAATCCAGTGACAGAGAGAGAGAGAGAGAGAGAAAACAGGGAACACAATCCAGTGAAAGAGAGAGAATGGGGAACAGAATTCAGTGACAGAGAGAGAACAGGGAACAGAGTCCAGTGAAAGAGAGAGAGAGAGAGCGAGAGAGAATGGGGAACACAATCCAGTGATACAGAGAGAATTGTGAGAACGGGGAACACAATCCAGTGAGAGAGAGAGAGAGAGAGAAAGAAAACAGGGAGCACACGCCAGTGACAGAGAGACAACGGGGAACACAATCCAGTGACAGAGAGAGAGAGAGAGAATGGGTTACACAATCCAGGGACAGAGAGAGAGAACGGGGAACATAATCCAGTGACGGAGAGAGAACAGGGAACCCAATCCAATGACAGAGAGCGAGAACGGGGAACACAATGCAGTGACAGGGAGGGAGTTAACGGGGAACACAATCCAGTGACAGAGAGAGAGAGAGATAGGGAAACACAATCCAGTGACAGAGGGAGAATGAGGAACACAATCCAGTGACAGAGAGAGAGAGAGAACGGGGAGCACAATCCAGTGTCAGAGAGAGAGAGAGAGATAAGGGAACACAATCCAGTGGCAGAGGGAGAACGGGGAACACAAACCACTGACAGAGCGAGAGAGAATGAGAGAGAGAGAATGGGGAACACAATCCAGTGACAGAGAGAGAGAGAGAGAATGGGAAACACAATCCAGTGACAGAGAGAGAGAACGGGGAACACAATCCTTTGACAGAGAGAAAGAACGTGGAAAACAATGCAGTGGCAGGGAGAGAGTTAACGGGGAACACAATCCAGTGACAGAGAGAGAGATAGGAAACACAATCCAGTGACAGAGGGAGAACGGGGAACACACTCCAGTGACAGAGAGAGAGAACGGGGAACACAATCCAGTGGCAGGGAGAGAGTACGAGGAACACATTCCAGTGACAGAGAGAGAGAACGGGGAACACAATCCAGCGACAGGAAGAGAGAACAGGGAACTCAATCCAGTGACAGAGAGAGAGAACGGGGAACACAATCCAGTGGCAGGGAGAGAGTACGGGGAACACATTCCAGTGACAGAGAGAGAGAACGGGGAACACAATCCAGCGACAGGGAGAGAGAACAGGGAACTCAATCCAGTGACAGAAAGAGAGAACGGGGAACACAATCCGGTGTCAGGGAAAGAGTTAACGGGGAACACAATCCAGTGACAGAGAGAGAGAGTGATAGGGCACACAATCCAGTGACAGAGGGAGAACGAGGAACACAATCCAGTGACAGAGAGAGAGAGAGAGAACAGGGAACACAATCCAGTGACAGAGAGAGAGAGAGATAAGGGAACAAAATCCAGTGACACAAGGAGAACGAGGAACACAATCCAGTGACAGAGAGAGAGAGAGAGAGAGAGAGAGAGAGAGAGAGAATGGGGAACACAATCCAGTGACAGAGAGAGAGCGAAAACGGGGAACACAATCCAGTGACAGAGAGAGAGAACCGGGAACACAATCCAATGACATGGAGAGTTAAGGGGAACACAATCCAGTGACAGGATGAGAGAACTGGGAACACAATCCAGTGACAGAGAGAGAACGGGGAGCACAATCAAGTGCCAGAGAGAATGGGGAACACAATCCAGTGACACGGAGAGAGATAGTGGGGAACACAATTCAGTGACAGAGAGAGAGAACAGGAAACACACTCCAGTGACAGGGAGAGAACCGGAAGCAAAACGCAGTTACAGGGAGAGAACAGGGAACAAAATCCAGTGACAGAGAGAGAGAGAACGGCGAACACAATCCAGTGAAAGAGAGAGAGAGAGAAAACAGGGAACACAATCCAGTGAAAGAGAGAGAGAGAGAGAGAGAGAGAGCGCGTGGGGAACAGAATCCAGTGACAGAGAGTGAGAGAACAGGGAACACAATCCAGTGAGAGAGAGAGAACAGGGAACGCACTCCAGTGAAAAAGAGAGAGAGAGAGGGAGAACGGAGAACACAATCCAGTGACAGAGAGAGAGAGGGAAAAAGGGAACACAATCCAGTGACAGAGAGAAGGAGAGAACGGGGAGCACAATCCAGTGACCGAGAGCGAGAGAAAGAGCGGAGAACACAATCCAGTGACAGAGATAGAGAGAGAACGGGGAACACAATCCAGTGACAGAGAGGGAGAGAGAACAGGGAACACAATCCAGTGAAAGAGAGAGAGAGGCCAGGAAAACAATCCAGTGTCACCGAGAGAGAGAATGGAGAACAAGATCCAGTGAAAGAGAAAGAGAGAATGGGATAAACAATCCATTGACAGAGAGAGAATGGGGAACACAATCCAATGGCAGGGAGAGAAACGGGAACACAATCCAGTGACAGGGAGAGAACAGGGAACAGAATTCAGTGACAGAGAGAGAACAGGGAACAGAGTCCAGTCAAAGAGAGAGAGAGAGATAGAGTGAGCGAGAATGGGGAAGAGAATCCAGTGACCGAGAGAGAGAACGGGGACCACAATCCAGTGACAGAGGGAGAGCGAAAGAGAGAATGGGGAACAGAATCCAGTGTCAGGGAACGAAAGAAAGGCGAACACAATACAGTGACAGAGAGAGAATGGGGAACACAGTCCAGTGACAGAGGGAGAGCGAGAGAGAGAATGGGGAACAGAATCCAGTGTCAGGGAGCGAAAGAAAGGGGAACACAATCGAGTGACAGAGAGAAAACGGGGAACACAGTCCAGTGACAGGGAGAGAATCGGTAACACAATCCAGTGACAGGGAGAGAAAGAGAACAGGGAACACAATCCAGTGAAAGAGAGAGAATGTGGAACACAATCCAGTGACAGAGAGAGAACAGTGAGCAGAGTCCAGTGAAAGAGAGAGATAGAGAGCGAGCGGGGAACAGAATCCAGTGACAGAGAGAGAGAGAGAGAGAAAACAGGGAACACAATCCGGTGAAAGAGAGAGAATGGGGAACAGAATTCAGTGACAGAGAGAGAACAGGGAACAGAGTCCAGTGAAAGAGAGAGAGAGAGAGAGAGAATGGGGAACAGAATCCAGTGAACGAGAGATAGAGAACGGGGTACACAATCCAGTGACGGAGAGAGAGAGTGGGGAATAAATTCCAGTGACAGAGAGAGAACGCGAAAACAATCCATTTACAGACGGGGAGAGAGGGGAACACAATCCAGTGATACAGAGAGAGTTGTGAGAACGGGGAACACAATCCAGTGAGAGCGAGAGAAAGAGAGAAAACAGGGAGCACACGCCAGTGACAGAGAGAGAACGGGGAACACAATCCAGTGACAGAGAGAGAGAGAGAGAGAGAGAGAATGGGTTACACAATCGAGGGACAGAGAGAGAGAACGGGGAACATAATCCAGTGACAGGGAGAGAGAACAGGGAACTCAATCCAATGACAGAGTGCGAGAACGGGGAACACAATGCAGTGACAGGGAGCGAGTTAACGGGGAACACAATCCAGTGACAGAGAGAGAGAGAGATAGGGAAGCACAATCCAGTGACAGAGGGAGAATGAGGAACACAATCCAGTGACAGAGAGAGAGAGAGAGAACGGGGAGCACAATCCAGTGTCAGAGAGAGAGAGAGAGATAAGGGAACACAATCCAGTGGCAGAGGGAGAACAGGGAACACAATCCACTGACGGAGAGAGAGAGAGTGAGAGAGAGAGAATGGGGAACACAATCCAGTGACAGAGAGAGAGAGAGAATGGGAAACACAATCCAGTGACAGAGAGAGAGAACGGGGAACTCAATCCAATGACAGAGAGAGAGAGAACGGGGAAAACAATGCAGTGACAGGGAGAGAGTTAACGGGGAACACAATCCAGTGACAGAGAGAGAGAGATAGGAAACGCAATCCAGTGACAGAGGGAGAACGGGGAACACACTCCAGTGACAGAGAGAGAGAACGGGGAACACAATCCAGTGACAGGGAGAGAGTACGGGGAACACATTCCAGTGACAGAGAGAGAGAGAACGGGGAACACAATCCAGTGACAGAGCGAGAACGGGGGACACAATCCAGTGAAAGAGAGAGAAAGAGAATGGGGAACAGAATCCAGTGACAGAGAGAGAACAGAGAACAGAATCCAGTGAAAGAGAGAAAGAGAGAGAGAGAGAGAGAGAGAGCGCGCGCATGGGGAATAGAATCCAGTGACACAGAGAGAGAACGGGGAACACAATTCAGTGACCGAGAGAGAGAGTGAATGGGGAACACAATCCAGTGACCGAGAGAGAGGGAGGGAGATAGAGAGAGAGAGAGAGGGAACAGGGAAAACAATCCAGCGAAAGAGAGAGAGAGAGAGAGAGAGAGAGAAAGAAAAAGAGAGAGAGAGAGAGAACGGGGAACACAATCCAGTGACAGAGAGAGAATCGCGAAAACAATCCAGTGACAGAGAAAGAGAGAACAGGGAACACAATCCAGCGAACGAGAGAGGAGAGAGCGGGGAACACAATCCAGTCACAGAGAGAGAATGGGGAACACAATCTAGTGACAGAGAGAGAGAGAGATAGGGGCACACAATCCAGTGACAGAGGGAGAACGGGGAACACAATCCACTGACAGAGAGAGAGAGAGAGAATGGGGAACACAATCCAATGACAGAGCGAGAGAATGGGGAACACAATCCAGTGACAGAGAGAGAGAACGGGGAACACAATCCAGTGACAGAGAGAGAGAGAGAACGGGGAACTCGATCCAATGACAGAGAGAGAGAACGGGGAACACAATCCAGTGACAGAGAGAGAGAACGGGGAACAGAATCCAGTGACAGAGAGAGAGAGAGAAAACAGGGAACACAATCCAGTGAAAGAGAGAATGGGGAACAGAATTCAGTGACAGAGAGAGAACAGGGAACAGAGTCCAGTGAAAGAGAGAGAGAGAGAGTGAGAGAGAATGGGGAACTCAATCCAGTGACAGAGAGAGAGAGAGAGAGAATGGGAAACACAATCCTGTGACAGAGATAGAGAACGGGGAACTCAATCCAATGACAGAGAGAGAGAACGGGGAAAACAATGCAGTGACAGGGAGAGAGCTAACGGGGAACACAATCCAGTGACAGAGAGAGAGAGATAGGAAACACAATCCAGTGACAGAGGGAGAACGGAGAACACACTCCAGTGACAGAGAGAGAGAACGGGGAACACAATCCAGCGACAGGAAGAGAGAACAGGGAACTCAATCCAGTGACAGAGAGAGAGAGAGAACGGGGAACACAATCCAGCGACAGGAAGAGAGAACAGGGAACTCAATCCAGTGACAGAGAGAGAGAACGGGGAACACAATCCAGTGGCAGGGAGAGAGTACGGGGAACACATTCCAGTGACAGAGAGAGAGAACGGGGAACACAATCCAGCGACAGGGAGAGAGAACAGGGAACTCAATCCAGTGACAGAAAGAGAGAACGGGGAACACAATCCGGTGTCAGGGAAAGAGTTAACGGGGAACACAATCCAGTGACAGAGAGAGAGAGTGATAGGGCACACAATCCAGTGACAGAGGGAGAACGAGGAACACAATCCAGTGACAGAGAGAGAGAGAGAGAACAGGGAACACAATCCAGTGACAGAGAGAGAGAGAGATAAGGGAACAAAATCCAGTGACACAAGGAGAACGAGGAACACAATCCAGTGACAGAGAGAGAGAGAGAGAGAGAGAGAGAGAGAATGGGGAACACAATCCAGTGACAGAGAGAGAGCGAAAACGGGGAACACAATCCAGTGACAGAGAGAGAGAACCGGGAACACAATCCAATGACATGGAGAGTTAAGGGGAACACAATCCAGTGACAGGATGAGAGAACTGGGAACACAATCCAGTGACAGAGAGAGAACGGGGAGCACAATCAAGTGCCAGAGAGAATGGGGAACACAATCCAGTGACACGGAGAGAGATAGTGGGGAACACAATTCAGTGACAGAGAGAGAGAACAGGAAACACACTCCAGTGACAGGGAGAGAACCGGAAGCAAAACGCAGTTACAGGGAGAGAACAGGGAACAAAATCCAGTGACAGAGAGAGAGAGAACGGCGAACACAATCCAGTGAAAGAGAGAGAGAGAGAAAACAGGGAACACAATCCAGTGAAAGAGAGAGAGAGAGAGAGAGAGAGAGCGCGTGGGGAACAGAATCCAGTGACAGAGAGTGAGAGAACAGGGAACACAATCCAGTGAGAGAGAGAGAACAGGGAACGCACTCCAGTGAAAAAGAGAGAGAGAGGGAGAACGGAGAACACAATCCAGTGACAGAGAGAGAGAGGGAAAAAGGGAACACAATCCAGTGACAGAGAGAGGGAGAGAACGGGGAGCACAATCCAGTGACCGAGAGCGAGAGAAAGAGCGGAGAACACAATCCAGTGACAGAGATAGAGAGAGAACGGGGAACACAATCCAGTGACAGAGAGGGAGAGAGAACAGGGAACACAATCCAGTGAAAGAGAGAGAGGCCAGGAAAACAATCCAGTGTCACCGAGAGAGAGAATGGAGAACAAGATCCAGTGAAAGAGAAAGAGAGAATGGGATAAACAATCCAGTGACAGAGAGAGAATGGGGAACACAATCCAATGGCAGGGAGAGAAACGGGAACACAATCCAGTGACAGGGAGAGAACAGGGAACAGAATTCAGTGACAGAGAGAGAACAGGGAACAGAGTCCAGTCAAAGAGAGAGAGAGAGATAGAGTGAGAGAGAATGGGGAAGAGAATCCAGTGACCGAGAGAGAGAACGGGGACCACAATCCAGTGACAGAGGGAGAGCGAAAGAGAGAATGGGGAACAGAATCCAGTGTCAGGGAACGAAAGAAAGGCGAACACAATACAGTGACAGAGAGAGAATGGGGAACACAGTCCAGTGACAGAGGGAGAGCGAGAGAGAGAATGGGGAACAGAATCCAGTGTCAGGGAGCGAAAGAAAGGGGAACACAATCGAGTGACAGAGAGAAAACGGGGAACACAGTCCAGTGACAGGGAGAGAATCGGTAACACAATCCAGTGACAGGGAGAGAAAGAGAACAGGGAACACAATCCAGTGAAAGAGAGAGAATGTGGAACACAATCCAGTGACAGAGAGAGAACAGTGAGCAGAGTCCAGTGAAAGAGAGAGATAGAGAGCGAGCGGGGAACAGAATCCAGTGACAGAGAGAGAGAGAGAGAGAAAACAGGGAACACAATCCAGTGAAAGAGAGAGAATGGGGAACAGAATTCAGTGACAGAGAGAGAACAGGGAACAGAGTCCAGTGAAAGAGAGAGAGAGAGAGAGAGAATGGGGAACAGAATCCAGTGAACGAGAGATAGAGAACGGGGTACACAATCCAGTGACGGAGAGAGAGAGTGGGGAATAAATTCCAGTGACAGAGAGAGAACGCGAAAACAATCCATTTACAGACGGGGAGAGAGGGGAACACAATCCAGTGATACAGAGAGAGTTGTGAGAACGGGGAACACAATCCAGTGAGAGCGAGAGAAAGAGAGAAAACAGGGAGCACACGCCAGTGACAGAGAGAGAACGGGGAACACAATCCAGTGACAGAGAGAGAGAGAGAGAGAGAGAGAATGGGTTACACAATCGAGGGACAGAGAGAGAGAACGGGGAACATAATCCAGTGACAGGGAGAGAGAACAGGGAACTCAATCCAATGACAGAGTGCGAGAACGGGGAACACAATGCAGTGACAGGGAGCGAGTTAACGGGGAACACAATCCAGTGACAGAGAGAGAGAGATAGGGAAGCACAATCCAGTGACAGAGGGAGAATGAGGAACACAATCCAGTGACAGAGAGAGAGAGAGAGAACGGGGAGCACAATCCAGTGTCAGAGAGAGAGAGAGATAAGGGAACACAATCCAGTGGCAGAGGGAGAACAGGGAACACAATCCACTGACGGAGAGAGAGAGAGTGAGAGAGAGAGAATGGGGAACACAATCCAGTGACAGAGAGAGAGAGAGAATGGGAAACACAATCCAGTGACAGAGAGAGAGAACGGGGAACTCAATCCAATGACAGAGAGAGAGAGAACGGGGAAAACAATGCAGTGACAGGGAGAGAGTTAACGGGGAACACAATCCAGTGACAGAGAGAGAGAGATAGGAAACGCAATCCAGTGACAGAGGGAGAACGGGGAACACACTCCAGTGACAGAGAGAGAGAACGGGGAACACAATCCAGTGACAGGGAGAGAGTACGGGGAACACATTCCAGTGACAGAGAGAGAGAGAACGGGGAACACAATCCAGTGACAGAGCGAGAACGGGGGACACAATCCAGTGAAAGAGAGAGAAAGAGAATGGGGAACAGAATCCAGTGACAGAGAGAGAACAGAGAACAGAATCCAGTGAAAGAGAGAGAGAGAGAGAGAGAGAGAGAGAGCGCGCGCATGGGGAATAGAATCCAGTGACACAGAGAGAGAACGGGGAACACAATTCAGTGACCGAGAGAGAGTGAATGGGGAACACAATCCAGTGACCGAGAGAGAGGGAGGGAGATAGAGAGAGAGAGAGAGGGAACAGGGAAAACAATCCAGCGAAAGAGAGAGAGAGAGAGAGAGAGAGAGAAAGAAAAAGAGAGAGAGAGAGAGAACGGGGAACACAATCCAGTGACAGAGAGAGAATCGCGAAAACAATCCAGTGACAGAGAAAGAGAGAACAGGGAACACAATCCAGCGAACGAGAGAGGAGAGAGCGGGGAACACAATCCAGTCACAGAGAGAGAATGGGGAACACAATCTAGTGACAGAGAGAGAGAGATAGGGGCACACAATCCAGTGACAGAGGGAGAACGGGGAACACAATCCACTGACAGAGAGAGAGAGAGAGAATGGGGAACACAATCCAATGACAGAGCGAGAGAATGGGGAACACAATCCAGTGACAGAGAGAGAGAACGGGGAACACAATCCAGTGACAGAGAGAGAGAGAGAACGGGGAACTCGATCCAATGACAGAGAGAGAGAACGGGGAACACAATCCAGTGACAGAGAGAGAGAACGGGGAACAGAATCCAGTGACAGAGAGAGAGAGAGAAAACAGGGAACACAATCCAGTGAAAGAGAGAATGGGGAACAGAATTCAGTGACAGAGAGAGAACAGGGAACAGAGTCCAGTGAAAGAGAGAGAGAGAGAGTGAGAGAGAATGGGGAACTCAATCCAGTGACAGAGAGAGAGAGAGAGAGAATGGGAAACACAATCCTGTGACAGAGATAGAGAACGGGGAACTCAATCCAATGACAGAGAGAGAGAACGGGGAAAACAATGCAGTGACAGGGAGAGAGCTAACGGGGAACACAATCCAGTGACAGAGAGAGAGAGATAGGAAACACAATCCAGTGACAGAGGGAGAACGGAGAACACACTCCAGTGACAGAGAGAGAGAACGGGGAACACAATCCAGCGACAGGAAGAGAGAACAGGGAACTCAATCCAGTGACAGAGAGAGAGAGAGAACGGGGAACACAATCCAGCGACAGGAAGAGAGAACAGGGAACTCAATCCAGTGACAGAGAGAGAGAACGGGGAACACAATCCAGTGGCAGGGAGAGAGTACGGGGAACACATTCCAGTGACAGAGAGAGAGAACGGGGAACACAATCCAGCGACAGGGAGAGAGAACAGGGAACTCAATCCAGTGACAGAAAGAGAGAACGGGGAACACAATCCGGTGTCAGGGAAAGAGTTAACGGGGAACACAATCCAGTGACAGAGAGAGAGAGTGATAGGGCACACAATCCAGTGACAGAGGGAGAACGAGGAACACAATCCAGTGACAGAGAGAGAGAGAGAGAACAGGGAACACAATCCAGTGACAGAGAGAGAGAGAGATAAGGGAACAAAATCCAGTGACACAAGGAGAACGAGGAACACAATCCAGTGACAGAGAGAGAGAGAGAGAGAGAGAGAGAGAGAATGGGGAACACAATCCAGTGACAGAGAGAGAGCGAAAACGGGGAACACAATCCAGTGACAGAGAGAGAGAACCGGGAACACAATCCAATGACATGGAGAGTTAAGGGGAACACAATCCAGTGACAGGATGAGAGAACTGGGAACACAATCCAGTGACAGAGAGAGAACGGGGAGCACAATCAAGTGCCAGAGAGAATGGGGAACACAATCCAGTGACACGGAGAGAGATAGTGGGGAACACAATTCAGTGACAGAGAGAGAGAACAGGAAACACACTCCAGTGACAGGGAGAGAACCGGAAGCAAAACGCAGTTACAGGGAGAGAACAGGGAACAAAATCCAGTGACAGAGAGAGAGAGAACGGCGAACACAATCCAGTGAAAGAGAGAGAGAGAGAAAACAGGGAACACAATCCAGTGAAAGAGAGAGAGAGAGAGAGAGAGAGAGCGCGTGGGGAACAGAATCCAGTGACAGAGAGTGAGAGAACAGGGAACACAATCCAGTGAGAGAGAGAGAACAGGGAACGCACTCCAGTGAAAAAGAGAGAGAGAGGGAGAACGGAGAACACAATCCAGTGACAGAGAGAGAGAGGGAAAAAGGGAACACAATCCAGTGACAGAGAGAGGGAGAGAACGGGGAGCACAATCCAGTGACCGAGAGCGAGAGAAAGAGCGGAGAACACAATCCAGTGACAGAGATAGAGAGAGAACGGGGAACACAATCCAGTGACAGAGAGGGAGAGAGAACAGGGAACACAATCCAGTGAAAGAGAGAGAGGCCAGGAAAACAATCCAGTGTCACCGAGAGAGAGAATGGAGAACAAGATCCAGTGAAAGAGAAAGAGAGAATGGGATAAACAATCCAGTGACAGAGAGAGAATGGGGAACACAATCCAATGGCAGGGAGAGAAACGGGAACACAATCCAGTGACAGGGAGAGAACAGGGAACAGAATTCAGTGACAGAGAGAGAACAGGGAACAGAGTCCAGTCAAAGAGAGAGAGAGAGATAGAGTGAGAGAGAATGGGGAAGAGAATCCAGTGACCGAGAGAGAGAACGGGGACCACAATCCAGTGACAGAGGGAGAGCGAAAGAGAGAATGGGGAACAGAATCCAGTGTCAGGGAACGAAAGAAAGGCGAACACAATACAGTGACAGAGAGAGAATGGGGAACACAGTCCAGTGACAGAGGGAGAGCGAGAGAGAGAATGGGGAACAGAATCCAGTGTCAGGGAGCGAAAGAAAGGGGAACACAATCGAGTGACAGAGAGAAAACGGGGAACACAGTCCAGTGACAGGGAGAGAATCGGTAACACAATCCAGTGACAGGGAGAGAAAGAGAACAGGGAACACAATCCAGTGAAAGAGAGAGAATGTGGAACACAATCCAGTGACAGAGAGAGAACAGTGAGCAGAGTCCAGTGAAAGAGAGAGATAGAGAGCGAGCGGGGAACAGAATCCAGTGACAGAGAGAGAGAGAGAGAGAAAACAGGGAACACAATCCAGTGAAAGAGAGAGAATGGGGAACAGAATTCAGTGACAGAGAGAGAACAGGGAACAGAGTCCAGTGAAAGAGAGAGAGAGAGAGAGAGAATGGGGAACAGAATCCAGTGAACGAGAGATAGAGAACGGGGTACACAATCCAGTGACGGAGAGAGAGAGTGGGGAATAAATTCCAGTGACAGAGAGAGAACGCGAAAACAATCCATTTACAGACGGGGAGAGAGGGGAACACAATCCAGTGATACAGAGAGAGTTGTGAGAACGGGGAACACAATCCAGTGAGAGCGAGAGAAAGAGAGAAAACAGGGAGCACACGCCAGTGACAGAGAGAGAACGGGGAACACAATCCAGTGACAGAGAGAGAGAGAGAGAGAGAGAGAGAATGGGTTACACAATCGAGGGACAGAGAGAGAGAACGGGGAACATAATCCAGTGACAGGGAGAGAGAACAGGGAACTCAATCCAATGACAGAGTGCGAGAACGGGGAACACAATGCAGTGACAGGGAGCGAGTTAACGGGGAACACAATCCAGTGACAGAGAGAGAGAGATAGGGAAGCACAATCCAGTGACAGAGGGAGAATGAGGAACACAATCCAGTGACAGAGAGAGAGAGAGAGAACGGGGAGCACAATCCAGTGTCAGAGAGAGAGAGAGATAAGGGAACACAATCCAGTGGCAGAGGGAGAACAGGGAACACAATCCACTGACGGAGAGAGAGAGAGTGAGAGAGAGAGAATGGGGAACACAATCCAGTGACAGAGAGAGAGAGAGAATGGGAAACACAATCCAGTGACAGAGAGAGAGAACGGGGAACTCAATCCAATGACAGAGAGAGAGAGAACGGGGAAAACAATGCAGTGACAGGGAGAGAGTTAACGGGGAACACAATCCAGTGACAGAGAGAGAGATAGGAAACGCAATCCAGTGACAGAGGGAGAACGGGGAACACACTCCAGTGACAGAGAGAGAGAACGGGGAACACAATCCAGTGACAGGGAGAGAGTACGGGGAACACATTCCAGTGACAGAGAGAGAGAGAACGGGGAACACAATCCAGTGACAGAGCGAGAACGGGGGACACAATCCAGTGAAAGAGAGAGAAAGAGAATGGGGAACAGAATCCAGTGACAGAGAGAGAACAGAGAACAGAATCCAGTGAAAGAGAGAGAGAGAGAGAGAGAGAGAGAGAGCGCGCGCATGGGGAATAGAATCCAGTGACACAGAGAGAGAACGGGGAACACAATTCAGTGACCGAGAGAGAGAGTGAATGGGGAACACAATCCAGTGACCGAGAGAGAGGGAGGGAGATAGAGAGAGAGAGAGAGGGAACAGGGAAAACAATCCAGCGAAAGAGAGAGAGCGAGAGAGAGAGAGAGAAAGAAAAAGAGAGAGAGAGAGAGAACGGGGAACACAATCCAGTGACAGAGAGAGAATCGCGAAAACAATCCAGTGACAGAGAAAGAGAGAACAGGGAACACAATCCAGCGAACGAGAGAGGAGAGAGCGGGGAACACAATCCAGTCACAGAGAGAGAATGGGGAACACAATCTAGTGACAGAGAGAGAGAGATAGGGGCACACAATCCAGTGACAGAGGGAGAACGGGGAACACAATCCACTGACAGAGAGAGAGAGAGAGAATGGGGAACACAATCCAATGACAGAGCGAGAGAATGGGGAACACAATCCAGTGACAGAGAGAGAGAACGGGGAACACAATCCAGTGACAGAGAGAGAGAGAGAACGGGGAACTCGATCCAATGACAGAGAGAGAGAACGGGGAACACAATCCAGTGACAGAGAGAGAGAACGGGGAACAGAATCCAGTGACAGAGAGAGAGAGAGAGAAAACAGGGAACACAATCCAGTGAAAGAGAGAATGGGGAACAGAATTCAGTGACAGAGAGAGAACAGGGAACAGAGTCCAGTGAAAGAGAGAGAGAGAGAGTGAGAGAGAATGGGGAACTCAATCCAGTGACAGAGAGAGAGAGAGAGAGAATGGGAAACACAATCCTGTGACAGAGATAGAGAACGGGGAACTCAATCCAATGACAGAGAGAGAGAACGGGGAAAACAATGCAGTGACAGGGAGAGAGCTAACGGGGAACACAATCCAGTGACAGAGAGAGAGAGATAGGAAACACAATCCAGTGACAGAGGGAGAACGGAGAACACACTCCAGTGACAGAGAGAGAGAACGGGGAACACAATCCAGTGGCAGGAAGAGAGTACGGGGAACACATTCCAGTGACAGAGAGAGAGAACGGGGGACACAATCCAGTGAAAGAGAGAGAAAGAGAATGAGGAACAGAATCCAATGACAGAGAGAGAACAGAGAACAGAATCCAGTGAAAGAGAGAGAGAGAGAGAGAGAGCGCGCGCGCGCATGGGGAACAGAATCCAGTGACAGAGAGAGAGAACGGGGAACACAACCCAGTGACCGAGAGAGAGAGAGAATGGGGAACACAATCCAGTGACCGAGAGAGAGGAAGGGAGATAGAGAGAGAGAGAGAGGGAACAGGGAAAACAATCCAGCGAAAGAGAGAGAGAGAGAAAGAAAAAGAGAGAGAGAGAGAGAACGAGGAACACAATCCAGCGACAGGGAGAGAGAACAGGGAACTCAATCCAGTGACAGAGAGAGAGAACGGGGAACACAATCCAGTGGCAGGGAGAGAGTACGGGGAACACATTCCAGTGACAGAGAGAGAGAACGGGGAACACAATCCAGCGACAGGGAGAGAGAACAGGGAACTCAATCCAGTGACAGAAAGAGAGAACGGGGAACACAATCCGGTGTCAGGGAAAGAGTTAACGGGGAACACAATCCAGTGACAGAGAGAGAGAGTGATAGGGCACACAATCCAGTGACAGAGGGAGAACGAGGAACACAATCCAGTGACAGAGAGAGAGAGAGAGAGAACAGGGAACACAATCCAGTGACAGAGAGAGAGAGATAAGGGAACAAAATCCAGTGACACAAGGAGAACGAGGAACACAATCCAGTGACAGAGAGAGAGAGAGAGAGAGAGAGAGAGAGAATGGGGAACACAATCCAGTGACAGAGAGAGAGCGAAAACGGGGAACACAATCCAGTGACAGAGAGAGAGAACCGGGAACACAATCCAATGACATGGAGAGTTAACGGGAACACAATCCAGTGACAGGATGAGAGAACTGGGAACACAATCCAGTGACAGAGAGAGAACGGGGAGCACAATCAAGTGACAGAGAGAATGGGGAACACAATCCAGTGACACGGAGAGAGATAGTGGGGAACACAATTCAGTGACAGAGAGAGAGAACAGGAAACACACTCCAGTGACAGGGAGAGAACCGGAAGCAAAACGCAGTTACAGGGAGAGAACAGGGAACAAAATCCAGTGACAGAGAGAGAGAGAACGGCGAACACAATCCAGTGAAAGAGAGAGAGAGAGAAAACAGGGAACACAATCCAGTGAAAGAGAGAGAGAGAGAGAGAGAGAGAGCGCGTGGGGAACAGAATCCAGTGACAGAGAGTGAGAGAACAGGGAACACAATCCAGTGAGAGAGAGAGAACAGGGAACGCCCTCCAGTGAAAGAGAGAGAGAGAGAGGGAGAACGGAGAACACAATCCAGTGACAGAGAGAGAGAGGGAAAAAGGGAACACAATCCAGTGACAGAGAGAGGGAGAGAACGGGGAGCACAATCCAGTGACCGAGAGCGAGAGAGAGAGCGGAGAACACAATCCAGTGACAGAGATAGAGAGAGAACGGGGAACACAATCCAGTGACAGAGAGGGAGAGAGAACAGGGAACACAATCCAGTGAAAGAAAGAGAGGCCAGGAAAACAATCCAGTGTCACCGAGAGAGAGAATGGAGAACAAGATCCAGTGAAAGAGAAAGAGAGAATGGGATAAACAATCCAGTGACAGAGAGAGAATGGGGAACACAATCCAATGGCAGGGAGAGAAACGGGAACACAATCCAGTGACAGGGAGAGAACAGGGAACAGAATTCAGTGACAGAGAGAGAACAGGGAACAGAGTCCAGTCAAAGAGAGAGAGAGAGATAGAGTGAGAGAGAATGGGGAAGAGAATCCAGTGACCGAGAGAGAGAACGGGGACCACAATCCAGTGACAGAGGGAGAGCGAAAGAGAGAATGGGGAACAGAATCCAGTGTCAGGGAACGAAAGAAAGGCGAACACAATACAGTGACAGAGAGAGAATGGGGAACACAGTCCAGTGACAGAGGGAGAGCGAGAGAGAGAATGGGGAACAGAATCCAGTGTCAGGGAGCGAAAGAAAGGGGAACACAATCGAGTGACAGAGAGAAAACGGGGAACACAGTCCAGTGACAGGGAGAGAATCGGTAACACAATCCAGTGACAGGGAGAGAAAGAGAACAGGGAACACAATCCAGTGAAAGAGAGAGAATGTGGAACACAATCCAGTGACAGAGAGAGAACAGTGAGCAGAGTCCAGTGAAAGAGAGAGATAGAGAGCGAGCGGGGAACAGAATCCAGTGACAGAGAGAGAGAGAGAAAACAGGGAACACAATCCAGTGAAAGAGAGAGAATGGGGAACAGAATTCAGTGACAGAGAGAGAACAGGGAACAGAGTCCAGTGAAAGAGAGAGAGAGAGAGAGAGAATGGGGAACAGAATCCAGTCAACGAGAGATAGAGAACGGGGTACACAATCCAGTGACAGAGAGAGAACAGAGAACAGAATCCAGTGAAAGAGAGAGAGAGAGAGAGAGAGAGAGAGAGAGAGCGCGCGCATGGGGAATAGAATCCAGTGACAGAGAGAGAGAACGGGGAACACAATTCAGTGACCGAGAGAGAGAGTGGGGAATAAATTCCAGTGACAGAGAGAGAACGCGAAAACAATCCATTTACAGAGGGGGAGAGAGGGGAACACAATCCAGTGATACAGAGAGAGTTGTGAGAACGGGGAACACAATCCAGTGAGAGCGAGAGAGAGAGAGAAAACAGGGAGCACACGCCAGTGACAGAGAGAGAACGGGGAACACAATCCAGTGACAGAGAGAGAGAGAGAGAGAGAATGGGTTACACAATCGAGGGACAGAGAGGGAGAACGGGGAACATAATCCAGTGACAGGGAGAGAGAACAGGGAACTCAATCCACTGACGGAGAGAGAGAGAGTGAGAGAGAGAGAATGGGGAACACAATCCAGTGACAGAGAGAGAGAGAGAGAATGGGAAACACAATCCAGTGACAGAGAGAGAGAACGGGGAACTCAATGCAGTGACAGGGAGCGAGTTAACGGGGAACACAATCCAGTGACAGAGAGAGAGAGATAGGGAAGCACAATCCAGTGACAGAGGGAGAATGAGGAACACAATCCAGTGACAGAGAGAGAGAGAGTGAACGGGGAGCACAATCCAGTGTCAGAGAGAGAGAGAGAGATAAGGGAACACAATCCAGTGGCAGAGGGAGAACAGGGAACACAATCCACTGACGGAGAGAGAGAGAGTGAGAGAGAGAGAATGGGGAACACAATCCAGTGACAGAGAGAGAGAGAGAGAATGGGAAACACAATCCAGTGACAGAGAGAGAGAACGGGGAACTCAATCCAATGACAGAGAGAGAGAGAGAACGGGGAAAACAATGCAGTGACAGGGAGAGAGTTAACGGGGAACACAATCCAGTGACAGAGAGAGAGAGATAGGAAACGCAATCCAGTGACAGAGGGAGAACGGGGAACACACTCCAGTGACAGAGAGAGAGAACGGGGAACACAATCCAGTGACAGAGCGAGAACGGGGGACACAATCCAGTGAAAGAGAGAGAAAGAGAATGGGGAACAGAATCCAGTGACAGAGAGAGAACAGAGAACAGAATCCAGTGAAAGAGAGAGAGAGAGAGAGAGAGAGAGAGAGAGAGCGCGCGCATGGGGAATAGAATCCAGTGACAGAGAGAGAGAACGGGGAACACAATTCAGTGACCGAGAGAGAGAGTGAATGGGGAACACAATCCAGTGACCGAGAGAGAGGGAGGGAGATAGAGAGAGAGAGAGAGAGAACGGGGAACACAATCCAGTGACAGAGAGAGAATCGCGAAAACAATCCAGTGACAGAGAAAGAGAGAACAGGGAACACAATCCAGCGAACGAGAGAGGAGAGAGCGGGGAACACAATCCAGTCACAGAGAGAGAATGGGGAACACAATCCAGTGACAGAGAGAGAGAGATAGGGGCACACAATCCAGTGACAGAGAGAGAGATATAGGGGAACACAATCCAGTGACAGAGGGAGAACGGGGAACACAATCCACTGACAGAGAGAGAGAGAGAGAATGGGGAACACAATCCAATGACAGAGCGAGAGAATGGGGAACACAATCCAGTGACAGAGAGAGAGAACGGGGAACACAATCCAGTGACAGAGAGAGAGAGAGAACGGAGAACTCGATCCAATGACAGAGAGAGAGAACGGGGAACACAATCCAGTGACAGAGAGAGAGAACGGGGAACAGAATCCAGTGACAGAGAGAGAGAGAGAGAAAACAGGGAACACAATCCAGTGAAAGAGAGAGAATGGGGAACAGAATTCAGTGACAGAGAGAGAACAGGGAACAGAGTCCAGTGAAAGAGAGAGAGAGAGAGAGTGAGAGAGAATGGGGAACTCAATCCAGTGACAGAGAGAGAGAGAGAGAGAGAGAATGGGAAACACAATCCTGTGACAGAGATAGAGAACGGGGAACTCAATCCAATGACAGAGAGAGAGAACGGGGAAAACAATGCAGTGACAGGGAGAGAGCTAACGGGGAACACAATCCAGTGACAGAGAGAGAGAGATAGGAAACACAATCCAGTGACAGAGGGAGAACGGAGAACACACTCCAGTGACAGAGAGAGAGAACGGGGAACACAATCCAGTGGCAGGAAGAGAGTACGGGGAACACATTCCAGTGACAGAGAGAGAGAACGGGGGACACAATCCAGTGAAAGAGAGAGAAAGAGAATAAGGAACAGAATCCAATGACAGAGAGAGAACAGAGAACAGAATCCAGTGAAAGAGAGAGAGAGAGAGAGAGAGAGCGCGCGCGCGCATGGGGAACAGAATCCAGTGACAGAGAGAGAGAACGGGGAACACAACCCAGTGACCGAGAGAGAGAGAGAATGGGGAACACAATCCAGTGACCGAGAGAGAGGAAGGGAGATAGAGAGAGAGAGAGAGGGAACAGGGAAAACAATCCAGCGAAAGAGAGAGAGAGAGAAAGAAAAAGAGAGAGAGAGAGAGAACGGGGAACACAATCCAGTGACAGAGAGAGAATCGGGAAAACAATCCAGTGACAGAGAAAGAGAGAACAAGGAACACAATGACAGAGCGAGAACGGGGGACACAATCCAGTGAAAGAGAGAGAACAAAGAACAGAATCCAGTGAAAGAGAGAGAGAGAGAGAGAGAGAGAGAGAGAGAGAGAGAGAGAGAGAGAGCGCGCATAGGGAACAGAATCCAGTGACAGAGAGAGAGAACGGGGAACACAATCCAGTGAAAGAGAGAGAGAGAGAATGGGGAACACAATCCAGTGACCGAGAGAGAGGGAGGGAGATAGAGAGAGAGAGAGAGGGAACAGGGAAAACAATCCAGCGAAAGAGAGAGAGAGAGAGAGAGAGAGAGAGAAAGAAAAAGAGAGAGAGAGAGAGAACGGGGAACACAATCCAGTGACAGAGAGAGAATCGGGAAAACAATCCAGTGACAGAGAAAGAGAGACCAGGGAACACAATCCAGCGAACGATAGAGGAGAGAGCGGGGAACACAATCCAGTCACAGAGAGAGAATGGGGAACACAATCCAGTGGCAGAGCGAGAGAACGGGGAACACAGTCCAGTGACAGAGAGAGAGAGAACGGGGAACACAATCCTGTGACAGAGAGAGAGAGAGATACGGGAACACAATCCAGTGACACAGGGAGAATGAGGAACACAATCTAGTGACAGAGAGAGAGAGAGGGAGAACGGGGAATACAATCCAGTGACAGAGAGAGGGAGAACAGGGAACACAATCCAGTGACAGAGAGAGAGAACCGGGAACACAATCCAATGACAGGGAGAGAGTTAACAGGGAACACAATCCAGTGACAGGATGAGTGAACGGGGAGCACAATCCAGTGACAGAGAGAATGGGGAACACAATCCAGTGACATGGAGAGAGTTAGCGGGGAACACAATCCAGTGACAGAGAGAGATTATGGGGAACACAATCCAGTGACAGAGAGAGAGAACGGGGAACACAATCCAATGACAGGGAGAGAACCGGAAGCGCAATCCAGTGACAGCGCGAGAACAGGGAACACAATCCAGTGACAGAGAGAGAGAGAGAGAGAATGGGGAACACAATCCAGTGAAAGAAAGAGAGAGAGAGAATGAGGAACAGAATCCAGTGGCAGAGAGAGAACAGGGAACAGAATCCAGTGAAAGAGAGAGAGAGAGGGAGAGAGAAAGAGCTCATGGGGAACAGAATCCAGTGGCAGAGAGAGCGAGAACGGGAAACACAATCCAGTGACCGACAGAGAGGAAGAGAGAGAGAGAGAGAGAGAGAGCGAGAACAGGAAAAACAATCCAGTGAAAGAGAGAGAGGGAGAGAGAGAGAAAGGGAAAGAAAGAGAGAGAGAGAGAGAACGGGGAACACAATCCAGTGACTGACAGAGAACAGGGAACACAATCCAGTGAAAGAGAGAGAGAGCGGGGAACACAATCCAGTGACAGCGAGAGAACGGGGAACACAGTCCTGTGACAGAGAGAATATCGGGAACACAATCCAGTGACAGGGAGGGAGCGAGAACAGGGAAAACAATCCAGTGAGGGAGAGAGAGAGAGAGAGAGAGAATGGGGAACAAAATCCAGTGAGGGAGAGGGAGAGAGAATGGGGAACAGCATCTAGTGACAGAGATAGAGAGAGTACAGGGAACACAATCCAGTGACAGAGAGAGAGAGAGAACAGGGGACACAATCCAGTGGAAGAGAGAGAGAGAGAACAGGGAACACAATCCAGTGAAAGGGAGATAGAGAGAGAGAGAGGGGGGGAACAGAATCCAGTGTGAGAGAGAGAGAGAGAGAGAACAGGGAACTCAATCCATTGACAGAGAGAGAGAGCGAGAGAGAGAGAGAGAACAGGGAACACAATCCAGTGACAGAAAGGGAGAACGGGGAACACAATCCAGTGACAAGTAGAGAGAACAGGGAACACAATCCAGTGGCAGAGCGAGAGAACGGGGAACACAGTCCAGTGACAGAGAGAGATAGAGCGGGGAACACAATCCTGTGACAGAGAGAGAGAGATATAGGGGAACACAATCCAGTGACACAGGGAGAATGAGGAACACAATCTAGTGACAGAGAGAGAGAGAGAGAGAGAACGGGGAACACAATCCAGTGACAGAGAGAGGGAGAACGGGGAACACAATCCAGTGACAGAGAGAGAGAACCGGGAACACAATCCAATGACAGGGAGAGAGTTAACAGGGAACACAATCCAGTGACAGGATGAGTGAACGGGGAGCACAATCCAGTGACAGAGAGAATGGGGAACACAATCCAGTGACATGGAGAGAGTTAGCGGGGAACACAATCCAGTGACAGAGAGAGATTATGGGGAACACAATCCAGTGACAGAGAGAGAGAACGGGGAACACAATCCAATGACAGGTCGAGAACCGGAAGCGCAATCCAGTGACAGCGCGAGAACAGGGAACACAATCCAGTGACAGAGAGAGAGAGAGAGAGAGAATGGGGAACACAATCCAGTGAAAGAAAGAGAGAGAGAGAATGGGGAACAGAATCCAGTGGTAGAGAGAGAACAGGGAACAGAATCCAGTGAAAGAGAGAGAGGGGGGGGAGAGAAAGAGCTCATGGGGAACAGAATCCAGTGGCAGAGAGAGCGACAACGGGAAACACAATCCAGTGACCGACAGAGAGGAAGAGAGAGAGGGAGAGAGAGAGAGCGAGAACAGGGGAAACAATCCAGTGAAAGAGAGAAAGAGAGAGAGAGAGAAAGGTAAAGAAAGAGAAAGAGAGAGAACGGGGAACACAATCCAGTGACTGAGAGAGAACAGGGAACACAATCCAGTGAAAGAGAGAGCGGGGAACACAATCCAGTGACAGAAGGAGAACGGGGAACACAATCCAGTGAAAGGGAGAGAGCGAGAACGGGGTCCACAATCCAGTGACAGAGGGAGAGCGAATTGGGAACAGCATCCAGTGTCAGGGAGTGAAAGAAAGGGGAACACAATTCAGTGGCAGAGCGAGAGAACGGGGAACACAATCCAGTGACAGAGAGAGAGAGAACGGGGAACACAATCCAGTGAGGGAGAGATAGAGAGAGAGAGAGAGAGAGAGAGAGAGAATGGGGAACACAATCCAGTGAGGGAGAGAGAGAGACAATGGGGAACAGCATCCAGTGACAGAGATAGAGAGAGAACAGGGAACACAATCCAGTGAAAGGTAGAGAGAGAGAGAGAGAGAGAGAGAGAGAGAACAGAATACAGTGAGAGAGAGAGAGAACAGGGAACTCAATCCAGTGACAGAGAGAGAGAGAACGTGGAACACAATCCAGTGAGGGAGAGATAGAGAGAGAGAGAGAGAGAGAGAATGGGGAACACAATCCAGTGACATGGAGAGAGAACGGGGAACACAATCCAATGACAGGGAGAGAACCGGAAGCGCAATCCAGTGACAGCGCGAGAACAGGGAACATAATTCAGTGACAGAGAGAGAGAGAGAGAGAGAGAGCGCGAACAGGGAAAACAATCCAGTGAAAGAGAGAGAGGGAGAGAGAGAGAGAGAGAGAGAGAGAACGGGGAACACAATCCAGTGACAGAGAGAGGGGGTGAGAGAGGGAGAGAGAGAGAGCGAGAACAGGGAAAACAATCCAGTGAAAGAGAGAGAGAGAGAGAGAGAGAGAGAGAAAGGGAAAGAAAGAGAGAGAGAGGGAGAGAACGGGGAACACAATCCAGTGACTGAGAGAGAACAGGGAACACAATCCAGTGAAAGAGAGAGCGGGGAACACAATCCAGTGACAGAAGGAGAACGGGGAACACAATCCAGTAAAAGAGAGAGAGCGAGAACGGGGTCCACAATCCAGTGACAGAATGAGAGCGAAAGAGAGAATGTGGAACAGCATCCAGTGTCAGGGAGTGAAAGAAAGGGGAACACAATCCAGTGGCAGAGCGAGAGAACGGGGAACACAATCCAGTGAGGGAGAGATAGATAGAGAGAGAGAGAGAGAATGGGGAACACAATCCAGTGACATGGAGAGGGTTAGCGGAGAACACAATCCAGTGGCAGAGAGAGAGAACGGGGAACACAATCCAATGACAGGGAGAGAACCGGAAGCGCAATCCAGTGACAGCGCGAGAACAGGGAACATAATCGAGTGACAGAGAGAGAGAGAGAGAATGGGGAACACAATCCAGTGAAAGAAAGAGAGAGAGAGAATGGGGAACAGAATCCAGTGGCAGAGAGAGAACAGGGAACAGAATCCAGTGAAAGAGAGAGAGGGGGGGGAGAGAGAAAGAGCTCATGGGGAACAGAATCCAGTGGCAGAGAGAGCGAGAACGGGAAACACAATCCAGTGACCGACAGAGAGGAAGAGAGAGAGAGAGAGAGAGCGAGAACAGGGAAAACAATCCAGTGAAAGAGAGAGAGGGAGAGAGAGAGAGAAAGAGAAAGAGAGAGAGAGAGAGTGAGAACGGGGAACACAATCCAGTGACAGAGAGAGGGGGTGAGAGAGGGAGAGAGAGAGAGCGAGAACAGTGAAAACAATCCAGTGAAAGAGAGAGAGAGAGAGAGAGAGAGAGAGAGAGAGAAAGGTAAAGAAAGAGAAAGAGAGAGAACGGGGAACACAATCCAGTGACTGAGAGAGAACAGGGAACACAATCCAGTGAAAGAGAGAGCGGGGAACACAATTCAGTGACAGAAGGAGAACGGGGAACACAATCCAGTAAAAGAGAGAGAGCGAGAACGGGGTCCACAATCCAGTGACAGAAGGAGAGCGAAAGAGAGAATGTGGAACAGCATCCAGTGTCAGGGAGTGAAAGAAAGGGGAACACAATCCAGTGGCAGAGCGAGAGAACGGGGAACACAATCCAGTGACAGAGAGAGAGAGAACGGGGAACACAATCCAGTGAAAGAGAGAGAGAGAGAGAATGGGGAACAGAATCCAGTGGCAGAGAGATAACAGGGAACAGAATCCAGTGAAAGAGAGAGAGAGGGGGAGAAAGAGCTCATGGGGAACAGAATCCAGTGGCAGAGAGAGCGAGAACGGGAAACACAATCCAGTGACCGACAGAGAGGAAGAGAGAGAGAGAGAGAACCGGGAAAACAATCCAGTGAAAGAGAGAGCGGGGAACACAATCCAGTGACAGAAGGAGAACGGGGAACACAATCCAGTGAAAGAGAGATAGCGAGAACGGGGTCCACAATACATTGACAGGGGGAGAGCGAAAGAGAGAATGGGGAACAGCATCCAGTGTCAGGGAGTGAAAGAAAGGGGAACACAATCCAGTGGCAGAGCGAGAGAACGGGGAACACAATCCACTGACAGAGAGAGAGAGAACTGGGAACATAATCCAGTGAGGGAGAGATAGAGAGAGAGAGAGAGAGAGAGAGAGAGAGAGGAGAGAGAGAGAGAGAGAGAGAGAATGGGGAACACAATCCAGTGAGGGAGAGAGAGAGAGACAATGGGGAACAGCATCCAGTGACAGAGATAGAGAGAGTACAGGGAACACAATCCAGTGGAAGAGAGAGAGAGAGAGAACAGGGAACACAATCCAGTGAAAGGTAGAGAGAGAGAGAGAACAGAATACAGTGAGAGAGAGAGAGAACAGGGAACTCAATCCAGTGACAGAGAGAGAGAGAGAGAGCAGAGAACACAATCCAGTGAGAGAGAGAGAGAACGGGGAACACAATCCAGTGACAAGGAGAGAGAACAGGGAACACAATCCAGTGACAGAGAGAGAGAGAACGGGGAAGACAATCCAGTGACAGAGAGAGAGAGAATGGGGAACACAATCCAGTGACAGAGAGAGAGAACGGGGAACACAATCCAGTGACAGAGAGAGAGAACGGGGAACACAATCCAGTGACAGGATGAGAGAACGGGGAATACAATCCAGTGACATAGAAAGAGAAAACAGAGAACACAATCCAGTGAAAGAGAGAGAGAGCGGGGAACACAACCCAGTGAGAGAAGGAGAACGGGAACACAATCCAGTGACAGAGAGAGAATGGGGAACACAATCCAGTGACAGAGAGAGAACGGGGAACAAAATCCAGTGACGGAGAGAGAGAGAGCGGGGGACACAATCTAGTGACAGAGTGAGAATCGGGAACACAATCCAGTGACAGGGAGAGAGAGAGAACGGGGAAAACAATCCAGTGAAAGAGAGAGAGAGAACGGTCAACACAATCCAGTGAGAGAGGGAGAGCGAGAACGGGGTCCACAATCCAGTGACAGAGGGAGAGCGAAAGAGAGAATGGGGAACAGAATCCAGTGTCAGGGAGTGAAAGAAAGGGGAACACAATACAGTGACAGAGAGAGAACTGGGAACACAGTCCAGTGACAGAGGGAGAGCGAGAGAGAGAATGGGGAAAATAATCCAGTGTCAGGGAACGAAAGAAAGGGGAACACAATCCAGTGACAGCGAGAGAACGGGGAACACAGTCCAGTGACAGAGAGAATATCGGGAACACAATCCAGTGACAGGGAGGGAGCGAGAACGGGGTACACAATCCCATGCGGGGAGAGAGAGAGAGAGAGAGAGAGAGAGAGAGAGAGAGAGAGAGAGAGAGAATGGGGAACACAATGCAGTGAGGGAGAGAGAGAGACAATGGGGAACAGCATCCAGTGACAGAGATAAAGAGAGTACAGGGAACACAATCCAGTGACAGAGAGAGAGAGAACAGGGGACACAATCCAGTGGTAGAGAGAGAGAGAACAGGGAACACAATCCAGTGAAAGGGAGAGAGAGAGAGAGAGAGAGAGAGAGAGAGAGGGGGGGAACAGAATCCAGTGACAGAGAGAGAGAGAGAACAGGGAACTCAATCCAGTGACAGAGAGAGAGCGAGAGAGAGAGAGAACAGGGAACACAATCCAGTGACAGAGAGGGAGAACGGGGAACACAATCCAGTGACAAGGAGAGAGAACAGGGAATACAATCCAGTGGCAGAGCGAGAGAACGGGGAACACAGTCCAGTGACAGAGAGAGAGAGAACGGGGAACACAATCCAGTGACAGAGAGAGAGAGAGAGATAGGGGAACACAATCCAGTGACAGAGGGAGAACGAGGAACACAATCCAGTGAAAGAGAGAGAGGGAGACAACGGGGAACACAATCCTGTGACAGAGAGAGAGAGAGATAGGGGAACACAATCCAGTGACACAGGGAGAATGAGGAACACAATCTAGTGACAGAGAGAGAGAGAGAGGGAGAACGGGGAACACAATCCAGTGACAGAGAGAGAGAACCGGGAACACAATCCAATGACAGGGAGAGAGTTAACAGGGAACACAATCCAGTGACAGGATGAGAGAACGGGGAGCACAATCCAGTGACAGAGAGAATGGGGAACACAATCCAGTGACATGGAGAGAGTTAGCAGGGAACACAATCCAGTGACAGAGAGAGATTATGGGGAACACAGTCCAGTGACAGAGAGAGAGAACGGGGAACACAATCCAATGACAGGTCGAGAACCGGAAGCGCAATGCAGTGACAGCGCGAGAACAGGGAACACAATCCAGTGACAGAGAGAGAGAGGGAGAATGGGGAACACAATCCAGTGAAAGAAAGAGAGAGAGAATGGGGAACAGAATCCAGTGGCAGAGAGAGAACAGGAACAGAATCCAGTGAAAGAGAGAGAGAGGGAGAGAGAAAGAGCTCATGGGGAACAGAATCCAGTGGCAGAGAGAGCAAGAACGGGAAACACAATCCAGTGACCGACAGAGAGGAAGAGAGAGAGGGAGAGAGAGAGAGCGAGAACAGGGAAAACAATCCAGTGAAAGAGAGAGAGAGAGAGAGAGAGAGAGAGAGAGAGAGAGAGAGAGAGAGAGAGAGAGAGAGAGAGAGAGAGAGAGAGAGAGAGAGAGAGAGAGAGAGAGAGAGAGAGAGAGAGAGAAAGGTAAAGAAAGAGAAAGAGAGAGAACGGGGAACACAATCCAGTGACTGAGAGAGAACAGGGAACACAATCCAGTGAAAGAGAGAGCGGGGAACACAATCCAGTGACAGAAGGAGAACGGGGAACACAATCCAGTGAAAGAGAGAGAGCGAAAGAGAGAATTGGGAACAGCATCCAGTGTCAGGGAGTGAAAGAAAGGGGAACACAATCCAGTGGCAGAGCGAGAGAACGGGGAACACAATCCAGTGACAGAGAGAGAGAGAACGGGGAACACAATCCAGTGAGGGAGAGATAGAGAGAGTGAGGGAGAGAGGGAGAGAGAGAGAGAATGGGGAACACAATCCAGTGAGGGAGAGAGAGAGACAATGGGAACAGCATCCAGTCAGTGACAGAGATAGAGAGAGTACAGGGAACACAATCCAGTGGAAGAGAGAGAGAGAGAACAGGGAACACAATCCAGTGAAAGGTAGAGAGAAAGAGAGATAGAGAGAGAGAGAGAGAGAGAGAGAGAGAACAGAATACAGTGAGAGAGAGAGAGAACAGGGAACTCAATCCAGTGACAGAGAGAGAGAGAGAACGGGGAACACAATCCAGTGAGGGAGAGATAGAGAGAGAGAGAGAGAGAGAGAGAGAGAGAGAGAGAGAGAGAGAGAGAGAGAGAGAGAGAGAGAGAGAGAGAGAGAGAGAGAGAGAGAGAGAGAGAGAATGGGGAACACAATCCAGTGACATGGAGAGAGGTAGCGGGGAACACAATCCAGTGACACAGAGAGAGAACGGGGAACACAATCCAATGACAGGGAGAGACCGGAAGCGCAATCCAGTGACAGTGCGAGAACAGGTAACACCATCCAGTGACAGAGAGAGAGAGAATGGGGAACACAATCCAGTGAAAGAGAGAGATAGAGAGAAATGGGGAACAGAATCCAGTGGCAGAGAGAGAACAGGGAACAGGAATCCAGTGAAAGAGAGAGAGGGAGGGATAGAGAAAGA